>NC_058409.1:128977432-129002475 GCF_002201575.2 Neomonachus schauinslandi
ATATATATATATATATATATATATATATATATATATATATATATATAATCTAATATATAGTCCCCTTTCAGGTTTGCTCAATGTATATTTTATAGATGTTTTATTTTCATTCATTTACCTTTTCAATCCAGGACCCAATAAAAATTCAAGCATTGCATTTAGTTATGTGACTTGAGTCTCCTTGGATGTTATGTACCCTCTCTATTATTTGTGTCTCTCATGACACTGATAGTTTTGAAGAATCCTGATGGGTTGATAGGTTTGCATTACCATCTTTTTTCTTGGAACATGTCAACAGGTCTAATTCATTTTACCACTTTATACCTTAGAGAATTTGTATTAGCTCACAGAATTTTTTGGCTTTTTTCAAGGGATAAGGAGTTAACATTTATTGATGGCTTACAATTTACCATGCAGGGGCACTTGGTTGGTGCAGTAGGTTAGGCAGCAGGCTCTCTCTTGTTTTCTGCTCAAGTCACGATCTCAGGGTCTTGGGATAGAGCCTCCGTGGGGTGTCTGCTTCAGGATTCTCTCCCTAACTCCCTCCCCTGCCCCACTTGCTCACGCTCTCTTTCTTTCTAAAATAAATAAATAAATCTTTTTAAAAAATTACCATGTAATATATTTTCCCAAATTTTATTACTTATTTATAAGTATATATATATTATTTATATGCATATACATATGTATATTTCTGTGCATATATATATATATATATATATATATATATATACACACACACAGAATAGCATGCACATGTTTTTTTTTTCACAAATGTTCATCTATAGTATTTCTTTTCAGGTAAAAGGTATCACTATTTTTGTTATGAGATAAATGGAGCTCAGAGGTAAGTATGTTATTTAAGACCAATTATAAGTGGAAGTTGGGATTTTACCTCAGGCTCTTTACATGAAAACACACTGCTTACTCATTGGGCAGCATGTTAAGGAAGAAAATCTGTAAAGTATCATTTCTATATTTTAAATCAGGAGTATTCCACTGGGGAGATGAGATACAAAATATCCTGTAGCTGTTGGGGCAACTGAAAGTAGTGATAGGGGTGTCCAGGCTAGCCTTTCTATTGAAGAAATCCTACCCAGTTAACCTTGGTCACCAATCTTTTTAGAAATACTCCATTCAAAAAAGAGTAACTGTGCCCACTCTTTTCATTTTGATAACCATGATGGTATCACTTAATTATTATAAGTAAATTGTCTCAATTCTGTAATGTACATAAATGAACTGAGTAATCTTTTAAGTTAGAAGTGTCTCAGCATTATTTAAAAACTTCCATCAATGCAAGTGTATTCTTCATGTTCTGAAACTCAAATGCCCTCCAGTTAGGCCCCTTGACGAAGTAAAATTAGTTTGCAACCAAGGTACCTGGGACCAGAATGTAGAGAAGAGTCTGTAGCTAGACCTGCAGTGAATCTTGCCTGGTTGAAACTCTGTTCTAGCCTGAGAAGAAAAAAATCAGGTGTTTCTGGGTCTCTGCCTTTGCTTGAGTCCTGATATGGCTTTTTAATCCAAGGTTTCTAATTAAAGAATATTTTTTTGTAAATGTAGTTATTTTTTAAATTTTATTTTTTACAAAAATTGTATATATTTAAGATGTACAGCATGATGCTTTACTATACATCTACATAGTAAAAAGATTACTATGGTTAAGCTGATTAATGTATCCTCTTCCCATATAGTTACCTTTTTTTTTTTTTAAATTTAGAAGAACTTTTGAAATTGTTAAATTTGTTTCTTCAAAAACTAAGGGAGACGAAGCATGAGAGACTATGGACTCTGAGAAACAAACTGAGGGTTCTAGAGGGGAGGGGGCTGGGGGGATGGGTTAGCCCGGTGATGGGTATTAAAGAGGGCACGTACTGCATGGAGCACTGGGTGTTATACGCAAACAATGAATCTTGGAACACTACATCAAAAACTAATGAAGTAATGTATGCTGATTAACATAACATAAAAAAAAAAAAAACAAAAAACTAAGGGGAAATGTGGCCTTCAAAATTTGTCCGGAGAGCTACAGTAAATTTAGAATCCAGTTTCTCAAAATAGGCTCAATTGGATAGACTGCATCACAATCACCTGTGATGTTGTAAAAGTGGAAGATTCTAGGCCCCAAATCCAGGTTTCCTTCCTCTGAATGTCTGGAATTTGTTCCTGATATTGGTAATTGAAAGAGCCACCTCAGGTTTTTGGTCAGCATTAAAGTTTAGGGACCATAGGATTACAGGAAATCCACCCCCCTTTCCAAAAAAAATGCTTTCTGGGTTCAGAAGATTTGTGCAAAACTGATTTCTTAAATATACTTCTTATGTCAGAAAAAATCACTGCAATGATTTGGTACTTCCCAAACTGTCACAAATTCTTTTGCAATTCTATAGAAGCAAAAGTAGCAATCTTTATGGGTTCAGGACAAATAGTAAAAATGATTCAAAAGATAGGTTTCTCCAGCTCTGGATTGTGGACAGAGAGAGTATTTTGAGATTCTGGAAACACAGCTGGACAAGGTTGCTGTCATTGAGAAAAGAAAATAAGTACAGAGTTTTGGAAATTAGAGAAGTTACAGGCTGGCATTTCCACTGACTTGTCAATGTCAAAGAGATAAGGTTGTATTGTGGGATAATGCTGAGTATCTGGTTTCCAGGAGCCACAGGTAATAGTTTTCTCAAAAACCAGAAAAAAGATTGGAACAATAACATCTCCAAGAACTAAACACTATTTATATTGTGTTTCTATGGGTTTTCTCATAATTGTTACGTTTTGACCAGCCAAAAACACAAGTGGAGCATAGTCCCACCACTGATCTCTTGACATCTCTTTTTTTTTTTTTTTAAAGATTTTATTTATTTATTTGAGAGAGAGAGCACGAGATGGGGGAGGGGCAGAGGGAGAGGCAGACTCCCTGCTGAGCAGGAAGCCCGATGCGGGACTCCATCCCTGGACTCCAGGATCATGGCCTGAGCCGAAGGCAGTCGCTTAACCAACTGAGCCACCCAGGCGCCCCCTCTTGACATCTCTTTACCTCAAAGACCTCACCATAAGAACTCCAAATGAGCAACCTTGTTATGTTCTCTGTCTGAGCACACCCTATATATACCTTTTATTTTTTTTACCTGCTAGCTAATTCTCAAACCTGAGGGTAATTAGTTCCACTGAGGGCTTTCATATGATGGCTGTTTATTTGGTTGCACACCCATCATTTTTATTGCAAGAGGTGGGAGTGATATACCATTTGATCTATATTTATCCAAGTAGACTTTTAATTGCTATTTTTTCCCAAGAAATTCTAATATGTTGAGGCTTCTGCCATTTCACAATGAGGACAAGCATGCTCTCACTTTCCTTTTAATTATTCTCTACCACTATACAGAGCACTTCTAATTTATTGAATAAGAATAATAGACAAGTAAAGAAAATAAAGAAAGGATGGAAGGAGGGAGGGAGGAACATAGGGAAAAAGACAATAGTCACTTGACTTAAAGTGTTCCTTTCTTCATATTTTATAACCCTCCTGGTAATTCCAACATCCATGAAATAAATTGTCAAACTCTTGGTCTTTTAGCAATTCAGATTTTCCAGGTATAAAATTATTTCTCATTGAGTCCAATAATAAGACACAGCAAAAGTCATAATCAGTTTTATCACTTGTCTTGCTTCCACCATCAAAACCTGCTCACCCAAACATCCCATTCCCTACTTACAAACTTTTATCCCTCCATCTTGTTTCACTCAATTTCTTCAGTCATTCTCCAAGCTTGTTCAGAGTATTTTGCTTTCATTACATCCATTCACTTTCTTTATGTCCCTCATTATTAATCTCAGATTTCTCGGTCCATCACTTCAGAGATAGCTTCCTATTAATCAAAACTTTCTACCTGCTCTGTCGTTTTGTTTCACAACTTGAACAAATCTCAAATCCTAGTTGAGTTCAACTTTCTGTTCTCTTCATTTCTGAAGCAGCCTAAGTGCTGCCAGAGGAAGTCACAAAACAGGGAACGTGGACATGTGGCTTCATATATGTTCTATCGGGGATAAACTAATCTCTATAATTCTATTAATATTCTCTGATGAATACACTCTCCTATAATCCCCTTTCATCACTGCTGTGTACATAGAAAATAGAAGGAATCTGACTGAAATTTACTCATTTCACAGATGCTAAGTGTCCAGAGCTTTTTTTTCTTTTCCAGTTGTTAAAACAAAGATAGCCCTATTTCTATTCAAATATCTTCCAAGTATTTTAGATTCCATCAGTACAATTTTTTTTTTACTTTGTCATATATATTATAAATTGAAACTCCCCCACTCTACTAGATTTTTCCTACATGTATATATATTTTAATAAAATCAGGGAATCAGACAGGAATTAATTGAGGTTATGAGGTCTATGTAGCATTTCAACAACAAAGATAACTGTGGGAGTCTCTTATGTCTCCAAGTATTGGATAATCTAGAAATATATTGCTCAACTCATTATTTTATCCTACACGATCTCCTAACTAAAATTAGCTAAAAAGTCTCATCTTGTTATTAGAATATAGATTGTAAACCAGCACAGAGGATTATTATTAGAAATATAAGGCAAAATGAAAAATTCAAGTTAATGTTAGAAAAAATTATACAATGCTTACTGTATGTTGCTATTATACAATTGGTGTGTATGGATTATCTATTTCCATCCTCACAATAAATTATTCTTTTTTTTTTTAAGATTGTATTTATTTATTTGACAGAGAGAGAGAGAGAGAGCAGGAACACAAGCAGGGGGAGCGGGAAAGTGAGAAGCAGGCTTCCCGAGGAGCAGGGAGCCCGATGCGGGGCCCGATCCCACGACGCTGGGATCATGACCTGAGCCGAAGGCAGGCACTTAACGACTGAGCCACCCAGGAGCACCTCACAATAAATTAGTCTTATTATATCTTCAAGCAAACTTCATTTTAAATGAAAAGTGGTGAAAAAAAAAAAAGCAAGGAGAATCCATGAGGATATGGGGATATAAGAAAGGAATGAGTAGTCAAGTCGAAGTGAAGGTGGTAGGAGTGTTATACCAGGGAAAGATTGGTGAGATTTCAATTAAATTATTATTGATTTAAAATATGTCCTGTGATATAATGTGTATAATACTTTCTTGAGAAAAATAAAATGGGAAAATATTCTAAACTTTTCACTGTTTAATGCAAATAGAAATAGATTTTGAACTGACTTAATAAAATTGAAATCTTGTGCCAACAGCATCTCAAATATCATCATTATATTATTACTATAATGATTTTTTTCAAGAATGTCTAAATTTTTACGTAATAACATTGTGCTTTTAAACTTTTTTCTTATTGCTACCATAATGCAAATTTACTCTGTACAATTTAAGAGTATTTTGTTTCGTTGTTTTAAGGAAATAGATAAACTAGATATTCCTTTCCATAACATTTTTTAAAAGGGAGACTAATCTATAAAAATTAAAAGAAAACATTTGCAAAATTTCATTTTCTTTTATCTTAATGATTATTACAAGCTTATATACATCATCATAGTTTTAAGTACCTAAACTTTCTAAAACTAATTTAGACTCTTTTAGTAATATGCATACTGAGTAAGAACAATGTGCACTGAATGTTCTATGAATTAGAAATCAGTGCTGCAAACACTGTGCTCAAAAAAATAAGCAGCCATAGAAACAGCTGGAAAAAAATTATGCTTATCCAGCCTTATGAAATGCAGTTTAAAATGAAAGAAATGAGGAAAATGTTATTCATAATTTCTCTTAGACACAAAAGAATCATAAAAAGGCCTCCTGGAGGACTAGCGTACTCAATTCCCCCTAATGCTAAAGAATAGATTCCAGAAAAATGTGTAAGAATATAATAACACGACTTGTCAAAACCGGACTTGTTTTTAGTTCTTATAATTTAGAAAAAAAGTCAAGTCCTCGTTCTGAAATACAGCACAAAATTAAAGTTATAATTATACAAAAGACCACACAGTGGCAGCGGCAAAATCCCTTATATTACTCCCTAACTTCAATTCCCAGAATTAATCCTGATCTTATTGACTGCCTTATTAGCTGCTGTAAATAGCAAAGCAAAGTGTGTTTGTGGGAGGAAGTTGGAGGTAACTGAGTATAGGATGACAAATGGCATTATGATAATGTATTCTCCCCATCCTGGATGGTATAGTCAATTCCCAAGTATATGAAAAAGCATATCAAAAATATTGTTAGTAATATCAAAAGTTTATTACTTTCATAATTAAACTTGATATATTTAATATATATATATTTTAATTTTACACGGACTCAGAGCATCTGTTCTCCTGATTTGTTAAAGAACACACAGAATATAATTATTGTGATTTTCTCCCCTAGTAATTCTACCCTAATTTTTCTTGTGTTAAACTAGTTCTTTGCTTTCAGTTGCACAATGTTAAGTGCTCACAACTATTGATTATGACTTCTCCAAAAACCCTGTATTTTCATTCAGCTTATGTTACTCTATCATTTGAAATTATACAATATATATAGCATATTTATTTGTTTTTATTACTGCTTTGGGTCTCTTTCTTGGATCTCTCATAGTTCTGCATAGTGGATATTTTAAATATGTATTCCTAAATATGTTCCTAATATGTATTTCACCTCTTCCATATGGTTCTGGAGTAATACAGGTTGGGGAATTTGACATGCTCAGGAATGGCCCATACTTCATCATAGCTAATCATTATAATTGCACACTCTTACCAGAGGATGATTTAGGGAACCAGGCCTATATAAGCCAATATAGGCCCCATATCCCTCTTTCTAATAGTCATTAGTTCAGGAAAACACATGACATGGGTTTGCCAATTTTGACTATTTTGAAATTTCAAGTTTGATTCTTCAGGTTCTAATAATTACAGTTCTTCAGCTCCCATTAGTTTACTAAAAAGAATACTAAGAATTAATTGAATAATATTTGAAAACCAAGGGAATTTATTTTTTTTAATTGAGATATAATTGACTTATACCATTATATTAGTTTCAGGTGTATAATATAATGAATCAACATTTGTATATATTGTGAAATAATCACCATGATAAGTCTAGTTAACATCCATCATCACACAAGGTTAATTTTTTTTTCTATGATGAGACGTTTCAAGATTTACTCTCAGCAAGTTTCAAATATGCAATACAGTATTACTAACTATTGTCACCATGCTGTACATTATATCCCCAGGGCTTATTTATTTTATAACTGGAACTTTGTGCCTTTGACCACCTTCACCCACTTCATCCACCCTCCAACCCCCATCTCTGGCAGCCACCGATCTAAATTATTCACTTAAAATTATAAAGAAATATCTTAACATAAATAACTATAACTAAAGAAATGCATTTTCAAAAACTAAAGAAGAGTTTTTTCTCTTCAGACAATATCCCAACTATTCCAAAATGACTTATTTCTGCATCATTCTACTGAACTCACTCTTACAAAAGCTATCAATTCATTCACTGTTACCAAAATATGAATACGCCATTGTCCTCATTGTGCATGATCTATTTGTAGCATTTAATGCAGATGATATTTTCCTCCCTTGGATTTTCTGACATGTGTCCTTCAGTTTTGTTTCTAGATCACTGGAAACCCCTTCTTACTTCGTTACACAAACCAATTATTGATGATGAAAGTCAGTCCTCATTCCCTCTTCTCTCCATGTTTTTTTCCTTAATATTATTACATTATATGTTTGCAATTGCCAGATTTATCCTCTACCCTACACTCCAATTTCTTCTATCCATTTGCATGCATAATCTCCCACTTGCATTTCTAATAGTATTTGAAACCTAACAAGTTACAGATGTCAATCATTTTTTTTTTTTTCTTCTAGAACATGATACAGCATATGCCCAGTTCTTCTCCACTTCAGTAAATGTCATCACCAGCAATTCAGGAGTTAGCCATAATTTCACACTTCCCTCAAGGGTCCGCATCCTCGAACCTGTGGTTAAAATGTTTTTGGATCCATGGTTAAAATATAACCTTAATCTGTCTAGTTCTCTCCAATTTTATTACCATAGCCATAGTCAGTTCATCATCTTGATCTGCCTGCCTTGCAAAATAAAACAGTTTATCACTCCCTGCTGTCATTGTTGCTGTCCTAAGATTCATTCTCCACCAAATCCTAGTTAATTTTTTAACATAACTCAGATTATATAATTCCCTTAATTAAAAGCTCAAAACCTTCTCTCTTCACAAGAATACAATCTAAACTCTGTATTGTGCCTACTAAACCTTGTATGATCTACTTCCACTTACCCTGTAAGATCTCAAACTATCCCAGAAATAGGTACTTAAAGGTCCTAAAAGCTTGCTTCTCTGGTTTATTTCCCTTTTTAAAGAAAAAAAAAAAAAAAAAAAAAAAAAAAAAAAAAGGAAACAAAAAAGTATACAGTTTGGAAAGGAAGAAGTGATGCTACTATTTTTATTCTCAGAGTATTTGATCATCTATAGAGAAAATGTAAAATATACCAAAAAATTAAAAAAAAAAACACTAGTGAGGTAATGAGCTTGTTTACAACATTTGTAGGATAAAAAAATCAATATAAAAATAAAATTCATTTCCATATAATGCAAAGAGCATTTAGGAATTAAATTATGCTATCATATATTCTGATAAATTATGATATATTTTAAGAATAAATCTGACTAAATTTATGTGAGATCTTTATAATCAAAATGGAAAAAATTACTGAGAAAAACTAAGGAAAATCTAAAATTAAAAAATGCTATTTAATGTTCTTACATTAAAAACCCTCAATATAGTTAAATATAAATATGTAAATATATATTAAATATAGTTAAATGCCATTTCTCCCCAGAGCCAATCTGTATATTAGGTGCTATCCTCGTTGTAATCCTTGCAAGCAGGGTTTTTCAATCTTTGTCAGAAATTGAGGTACAATTTCCAAAATCCATACAGAAATGCAAAGAACATAAAATAGCCAAAACTAGTGCAAAAAAAAAGTGAGAATGTAGGAACGTATGCTGTGTGACTTCATGCTTATTATTAAGTTACAGTCATTAAGAAAGCATGGTATTAGCATCAAGATAGATCAATAGAACAGAATTCCAGAAACAGGCCAAGAAATATGTTTGATTATCAATTCATTAAAGAAAGGCCAGTCATTACAACATATAGTTCTAGAACAACTGGGCAGTTTTATGATGAAAAATAAACTTTAATCCATTATTTGCATTTCAAAAATCAACTCAGTGTATCATAGACATAAATGAAAAATCTAGAGCTGTAAGAGGAAAACATAAGGGAAAATCACTTTAACTTTAGTTTTTAGGCAAAGATTTCTTGCAAATAATATGCAAAACCCAAACCTCATAAAAGAATAAATTGATAAAAGTTGATTTTGTAAAGTTAGAACTGCTCTTTTACATACACTGTTAGAAAAGGCAGTAATCAATTTGGAAAAAAAATATTAACAAATATTTTAAAGCTTGTATCCATAATATATAAAGAACTTCTGAAACTCAATTGTAAAAAAGCAACTATTTTAAAAACTAAGCAAATAATTCAAACAGACATTTCTTCAGTGAAGATATATATGAATGACAAACACATAAAAAGATGCTCAGCACCATTAGTCATAAAAGATATTCAAATTAAATCAACAATAGGATAAAAATATTAAATTTTCAAACAGCTGAAATTAAACTAACCTTAAAAATTGTTGCGAAGGAACCTACCAAAGCCTATTTGAAATGAGTTTCTTATTATATTGAAAGTATTCCAACCAATACCATTTAGAAGCTACTCTAGCAAAGCTTAAGCTTTGAAATTATAACTAGTAATTCTCATACCCTTATGAGGTAGGTGGTCTTGGCAGAAATGTCTTCTTGAGAAACAGGTGTTGAGGTGAATGTTTCTGAATCTGGAGTCTGTGACAGATTAGTCTATAGAAACCCTATAGTATTGGTAATGATATGAAGTTAATTGGGTAGGTAAATAAAGTCTTTCACGGCAAGAAAACATATCAGTATTGAAGATCAGATAATCCTCTTAAAAGAGAATAGTTTAGGAGTTGCAAAGAGAAAAAGAATCAGTAGGTGAAAAATGACAGATATCAGAAAACAAGTTTCATTAACTAACCACTTATTCATTCATTTAACAAACATCTTGAATAATTGATTTGTGACTGGTCTTGCTTATTGTACTGAGGATACCACATGGAATAAAGTCGAACACTTTTGACCTCATAGATTTACGTTAAAATAAATCTTCCATTGTAAAAACAGCACACAAGTTGCCTGCCATTATGCAGATCCTTTTTCTGAATAAAGTGCAATTTTATGAGGCACCTATAACAAACATTATTACTGCACTGCAACTAAATTACATTGTTAACTTATTAAGAATTGCTATTAAACATAGATTTGCATCCGAGTTTGACTACAAAATCTTGGAATATATTTTCAACAACACAATGCCATATCTAATTGAGAAACAATATGCATTTCACTCAGGCAAATTAGACGCTATACTTTGGAAACATAGGTTTCAGCATTTAATTGGAAGCAGCATTGCAACAAATGGCCAATGGTTATTAAAATAAGGGGCACCTGAGATATTTAATTGTTTTATATCAAAATGTGGACTATATCAACAAGGGGTGCCAGTCCAAGAGGTAGTTCAAAATACTGTTTATCATGACTTAAAAAACTATCAAAGCATTGAAGAGACAATACTACATCACATAATTTTATGCTGACCAGGTATTATGATTCCATAAAATCTACACTCTCAAGATCATACCTGGGTGGTTGAAAGCAGTGAAGTTTGGTTAAGGTATGCATGATGAGTAATGGTGGGCCATAGTCTCCTGCATGGCAGGGCTCTTCATTCTCTGCATGATGCTTTTGGTAGAACTCCTTTGCCTGAACTTGGGAAGAAACTATTAAATTAATGAACCAAGTTAGGATACTATCACAAATATTTTATATGTAAATAAATATACATATACATATATATATGTGGGGTTTATTCTCTGGTAAGAGAGCAGGACTGATAAGCATACAATGCATTAGCACAAAATTAATGTGTAAGCCAAGAGAATAGATGATATCCCTAAAGAAATGATAACATGTATTAAAAACAACCCAAATTAAAATTATAAAAGAAAGAGAAAAAAAAAGTTGCTCTCAGAGAATATAGAACAAGAGCACAAATTGAAGAGGTGGATTTTAATCCAGCGTTTTAATTTTATACCAAGAGAACATATTTGAGAAAAGAAGATTGTGGTTAATGCTAATAGCTGCTGTTTGTGAATAGAAATCGTGCTTGCTGATTTTACACAGCTCACATTAGAGACAAAACCAACTACTAAAATCAGCACCACAGAATTACTAATCTATATGTATTTTGCACCAACCAAAATATTTTATTGGTTTCATTATTTGTTCAGCTATAAAGGACTCCAATAAAACTAGTTTTAAGATAAAACTTTGAGGAGTTTGTACGTCTAGTTCCTAAAAAAAAAAAAAAAAGTTTTTTGCAGAAAATTATATTGAAAATTCAGGGCCTAGGCAATTTTGTTTTTAAACATAAAATTAAATTGTAACAATTGTCTGGATTATGAAGTTTCTGGTTAGCTTTCATGAAAACCTTAACAATATAAGGGAACAATATAAGCTAACACATTCAGAGATGAGAAAGGGATATTCCTAAAACAATTGGATTATGACCAATCGTAGGTTAAAACTAGATTTTCCCTTATGCTAAAATTGTATATCTCTTCTGGATTAATCATTTCCCTAGCAAGAGACTAAATATCATTTTAATTTAAATCTTTCAGCACAAAGGTGCTAAGGGATGAGATTTTTACTCAGACTATAAAACTTCACATCATGGGGAATAAATAATTTACCTGAATGAAATGTATACTGTTTCTCAATAAGATATGGTGTTGTGTTGTTGAAAATATATTCCAAGATTTTGTAGTTAAACCAGGATGCAAATCCATGTTTAATAGCCATTCTTAAACAGTTAGCAACATAATTCTTTGATTAGTGCAAGATAATTATAGTAGTAAGTATCAAATGCATTTTGGAAATGCAAAACTAATGTATGGTACTATTATATATAAATTGTCTTATGTTTAGAAGGTTTACATTTTTGCATTGTTTAGTAAATGTCCTTATTCTCTACAAAAAAAAATCAAGACAACCCTGATTTTCTACTATAGATTTGACATTATATTATAATTACATTAAAAAAGGAAATATCCCTTGGGTGGTGCAGTCAGTCAGGTGTCCTGATTCTTGATTTGGGGTCAGGTCGTGATCTCAGGGTCATGGGCTCCACGCTCAGCTGGGAGTCTGCTTGAGATTCTCTCCCTCCACCTCTCCCCCTGTTTGTGCGCTCATGCTCTCTCTCTCTCTCTCACTCTCTCTCAAATAAATAAATAAATCTTTAAAGAAATAGAAAAAAAGAAATATCCCACATCTATCCTAGGTAGTTACATGTGATTGACAAACATTTATATAATAATGAATTACGTCAAAATTTCCAAGGCTCAAATGCTATTTCATACTATTGTTTTTAAATTTGCTTAAAGAGATTAGAAGAACTTGACTGACTCAGTGATAGTTTTTGTATAAATGCATTACCTCATTCATTCAACAAATATACTTGATAACCCAGAAGTGTTGTGTTGAGAACCAAAAATCTAAGCAATGTGTTTGGTCATAAGGAATCTATTTTATTTTAAGTAGAGAGAAGCAAGCAATACATAATATATATAATAAGAAAAGTTCATATAAAAATATGAAATGCACTATAGAGGTGACAAAATAAAACAGGATAATGTAACAAAAACTGGAGGTTGGAGGAGGGAACCTCTTGCACTGGTTATTCAAGGAATGCAGTTTCTGAGGACTTAACATTTATTCACACACAGGGAGACAACCTGGAGATAACGGGGCAAACAGCTGGAGGCTTGGTTCAAGGAAATGCCTCATTGGGAAAGAGCAGACTGCTCCTGACAATTCTGAATCTTCAGGGAGCGGTCAGTGGTTTGTGGTTCAAGAAAGGCACAAACTGCAAAACCCCGAAACACAAGAAAACTACTTACTATACCTAGAAGATCCAAAAGGAATCAAGAATCAGAATCTAGAGAGTGTCAGCTATTAATTTTCAAGACTGAACTCAGTTTAACATAAGCAGAGAATGAAGGCAAGCTACCCATCAAAATTTAGCATAAATATTTATGCAAATAGAAAGTAGAACCTAGAAATTAGGAATAAAATTAACAAACTCTGCAATGCTGGAAGGGATATATTAAAGTAAAAAAAAAAAAGAAAGAAAGAAAAGGCATGCAAGGAAAACAATTAAAACCAAAAAAATAGGCGAAGAGATATAATTTCTATATATTTTATTGTGAATAACAGCATACATGCAAACATAGAACAATTTAGAACATAAAGAATAATCATCTAGGCTATCCAGATGGCAGAATTGACCTTTTTACATATTCTGACAATTCCTTAGTCTATATTTTTTCCCCAGAATTTCACAATAATATAACTGTATAGAAATCAGAATTTCTTAGTATGTATGTTTACTTCAAATAGTGGGGCAAGATTCTTGCTTTCTCTGTCAATTGGAGTCTTTAATCTCCACCTAGTAAATCATTGCTCTATCCACGGGTGTTTCTGTAGTTCACTTGTTATTGTTACTGCTATTGATTCTACTGTTGTATTGTGCTCCTACCATAAGCCAGAAAGTTTTCTGTGCTTTCCATCAGATTGAACACAGCCTAGAACCAAAATATGTGCCTGTCTTTTACAGAGTCCAAGATTATATCATCAATCTGCATTGCAGTTGTGTATTTCAATCCCAATCTACATCTACAAGAGGTGGACAACTATAGTCCATGAAAGTCATTGATAACCTTTAGAGATAATGCACAGATCAGTATTAGGATGATCATTTTGCTTTTTAGAATTCCACAATAAGCCAGGAACTTAGACTCTAAAAGCAGGAGATGATTCTTTTGCCATCAGTACATCATTGTAAATGCTTCAAGAAAATTTTTGTAAAGAAAGAGAAATGGTTTCTTTGTAATAAAAGATATTCAAGATCATTTGATTTTACATAAAATTAAACATAACCTTTGGAAATATTGGTTATAGCATCACTAAATCATATGCTTTATAAATGACTTGAAAGGCAAAGTACCAACAGCATAATTTGGAAAAATAAGGATTTTTTTTTTTCCTGAGGCTTTATAAGAATATAAAAGTCTCTGCCTCTGTCAATGATATTTTATATGTCACCAATAAAAAACAAATATTTTTTAAGCATTGTGAGGCATTGCATTTATGGGTTATGGGTTAGGCCTTGAATTCTTGACAGATTTGTGACCATTTGAGACAGGAAATCATTGGGTCATTTTCTCATCTATAAACACATAAGCAACTATTGCAACTGTTATCCAGGCTTTAGAGGATGTTATAGCTTAAATTCTAATAATTTAGGGTGCCTAGGTGGCTCAGTTGGTTGGGCGACTGCCTTCGACTCAGGTCATGATCCTGGAGTCCCAGGATTGAGTCCCGCATCGGGCTACCTGCTCAGCAGGGAGTCTGCTTCTCCCTCTCCCGCTCCCCCCTCTTGTGCTCTCTCTCTCACTCTCTCTCACTCTCTCTCTCAAATAAATAAATAAAATCTTAAAAAAAAATTCTAATAATTTAAATGATTAAATGACTGCAACATATTACTGGAATCACATTTTAATCAGCTACATAAGAAATATATGAAAGCAGGAAGAAGCATCATCCTTCATGAAGAAATTTTCTTGATGTGCATTAAGTTTCATCTCTTGCTGAGGAAAAAAGGAAGTTGTCCAAAGTATTTAGCATCATATACTGCAGGGATATTGATCCTTCTCTTTCTAACAGTGTTCTTCTAATTGCCTTAGTTAGTCAGCTGTTATTATTTTGCTCTATCCATGGGTGTTTCTGTAGTTCACTTGTTATTGTTACTGCTATTGATTCTACTGTTGTATTGTGCTCCTACCATAAGCCAGAAAGTTTTCTGTGCATTCCATCAGATTGCACACAGCCTAGAACCAAAATATGTGCCTGTCTTTTACAGAGTCCAAGATTATATCATCAATCTGCGTTGCCTCTTGGTGTAAAGCATGTATGTGTTCAGAGTATTTCACCTGAGCTACTCTGTCCAGAAAGATGTTATATACAGAGTAATATGTAATAGCTATGAAAACTAGAAAATCACTACTCTATTGGCTCTCTCTCCATCACCCGGGAGGGAAAAATAGCATGCAGGACAATGCTCAGAGTAGAATGATAGCTCCAAGAATAATATCGAGCCTTCTTGGGGTTCATAAAACAAACAAACAAACAAATGCACTTGCAGAGGATGCTGATGAAATAAAGCCTCTGCATTAATAAATTGTTGAAAGATACACTTGGAGTAAACTTTGAATATTCACAGGTTCCAACTAATAGGGGACCACCATTAGAGAAGTGACCATTTTAGCAAGGTAGAACCTGAGAAAAATACACTGAGTCATATGAAAGGAGATCAAAAGACAGAAATTCAAGTGAGACAGTCAACCAATATATAAGAAATGCATAATATATGTGAGAAATCCCCCTGGATATTATAACAATTCAAAGAAAGAAAAATCTCTCTAGTTGTCAAGGAAATACATAATTAGAGCAACAATGGGCTATAACTATACAATTGAGAGTAATCAGAAAAAAATGAAAAGACCAACAAGACCCACTACTATGGATGGAAATGAGGAGAATAATCTCATAGATCAATGGTGGAAATGTAAACTGTTATAGCTTTCTTGTAAAACAAACAGAAAAAATGAATAATATGAAAACATACATATACAAGTTTTTATGTGTATGCATATATGTACACACAGATGTGTGTAGTAGTTTGTAGTAGAAATATACTCCATATCAGTGTTATAAATGATTGAATATATTAATAAATGGCTAATGTATATCATAGAGTATCACGCAGATATTATGTAGTTGGGACAGATGAGAAGTTGTCTATTATGTTATGAACTGAAAACATTTTATGTAATAAAATCCCCTTAAAGTGAGTGAGAACAACTTTCTAGTATGTGTGATTATATACTTATTTATTATGATGAGCATGAGAAGGCTTTGGGATACCACAGAAATGACTTATAAAATGGGAAGAGCCTGGGGACTTCCGGAAGGGAATAAAACAAGAAGCCCTAGGTGAGTTACAATGAACAAAGACCACTAAAATATACACCCAAAACTAAATAGCATTGAGATCTTATTAAGTTTCACAGCTTTAACTACCTTATAGTTTTGGCACACTTGTAATTTGTGTTAACATCCCTAAAACTTCTCCTGAACTCCAGGCTCTTGTATCCAAATGTGTTTTCGATTTTTACCTAATAATCATCACTCATTTGGTATGTTTTAAATAACACTCTTGATTTTTCTCTACAGACCTATTTCTTTTCACTGTTTCCTCATGAGGAAAGAGCAAAACCAATCTTCTAAATGAATCTTAGAGCTCCTCTCAGAAAGTCCTCTCTCCTATCTTTAAATTATATCCTGATTCTGATTATTCTCACTGTCTCGTACAAGCAGATCCAAAGTACCATGATTTCTCTCCTAGGCAATTGCAATCAATAATCTCCTGATGTTGCCCCTCTTTGCTTCTCTAGTATCAATTCAAAAGCACAATGACTTTGCTAAAAAAAATAAGTAATATATTACTGTTCTATTAAACTCTTGCTATAGTTTTCAATCTTACGTAGAATAGTACCCATAGACCTGTCAAAGACTTAGAAGGTCAGCTTCCAGATTTCCTCTCTGATCTCATCTTTTAAAGCTTTTATTCATTCTGGTGTAGCCATTCTGTCCTCATTGCTGCTAATCAAACTCATCAAGCATATTCATTCCCAAACCATGGCCTTAATTCTCGCTCATTACATCCAGTATGTTTTTCCTCCTGATAGTCATGTCTTGTTCCCTCACTACCTTCAGATCTCTGTTCAAATTTCACTTTATCACAGTGATTTTCCCAAGTGACCTACATAAAATGGATCCTCCACTCCATCCCTTGCACTCCATCACTCCCACTACCCCATATTACCACCACTCAAACACCCTCCCCCACGTACACACCACACACACACACACATACACACAAATAATAGAAAAAAGAGAGATGAGAGGGAGAGAGAGAGAAATGACAGTCTCCCCCAGTAACCTTTTTCTGCACCATGTCTTTGAAACTTTGTTTTTAGAACTGAACATATGTAATAGTAGATTTTTTTTTTTAAATCAAGGTATTTTATTACTAAAAATGCCCAGTTATTTTATATTTTTCAAAATAGTCTCTTTTTCTGGTTGCCTTACTTTTTCATAATGGCAATGTTAGTATATAAACATTTATTCTGCCTCCTCAATACAGACGTAAGCACATCTTCATTAGATGACTCTCATGTTTGCAAGGTTTCAGCATCTTCTCCTTTTTGTTCTTACTACCACCATCATAGGAGAACTATCTCTTGTTCTCTTTTCTAGATTCCATAGATCCCATCTATTTTCAACTCATGAACATATTTGTTACAATTGCCCTAACCACGTTGTAAACTCTAGTCATGTTTGTAACATACAGGATTTTTAACCTTGATTTTGCAGCCCCTTTCTCTACAAATATCCTAAGTGTTTCCAACTTTCAAATCCTATCTTTTTTTCAAGGATCCAGTTGAAGTGTCAATGTTATTATACTTCTTCACTAGAAACATTAGCTAGGGTTGACCTGCTAGTTGAACTCACAGCATTTTAGGATTTTATCACATCCAACATGACATAATAGTTATTTGCATATAAGCAGGTACATCTTTGAAAATATAAATTGTTGCATTCATCTTTGCATACCTAAAAGGTTATTGGTCTCAAAGAGACAGATATAAAGTGTATCTATAAATAACACAAAATCCTATGATAAAATTGAAGTTTAAATAATAAATTGAGTGAAATGTTATCATAATAAGGCCAAAGAATGGTTAATTTTATACACTGAAAAATGAGAAAGAGATAAGAGTAATACATTCAAAGCTGCTGGATGGGTGATGAGCATGTTAAAAATATATTGTTTAACAATTTATGAAAATGGAAGCTTCATTTAATCTATTTTTCTCTGGATAGACCCCTAGAGTATCTATAACTAAAATACACTAACACTATTGAGTTGCCTGTTTAAGTTGATTTGTTTGTTTTTTCATGTACTTGTCAGCAGTCTGGTCAGTGTTACTACAAGGTCAGAGTTACAACAAGGAAGGTGCTGCCTCAGGATGTCACTCATCCTTGAGGTCCCACTTTCACCTAGGGCCCATGCTAATGACTTTGCTCAACTGAAGCTATTGATTTCTTTTTCACTGAACATGGAGAGTCTGTACATAGCAACATTGCTAACATTCCTCCTTCTGCTGAGGAAGCTTGCAAAGATTTATAGGAAGGCCTCCTCTCTATCTTTCTCTGTTTTTAGATATAACTATGTACTCTGAGACCAGCTTGACCCAAGAGAAGTCTGACATTATGACATCTGACAAATGGGCATCTCACCTCCACTTGCTGCATTTGCTGAATCTCTTGCTTCTTTACTAGGGGTTACATAACAAGATATATATGGGGGAAGAATAATCCAGTTATGCAAATAAATCTACCAAATGACTCCAGGTTTACAAAAGTAACCTGATAGGTATACCATGTACCAGCCCATCCTATTAACTTATGGTCCTATTTCTCTAAAACATTATTTGGCAGAGATATAGGAATTCATGGACCTCCTATAGGAATTCATGGACCTCCTAATGTACTATATACCTTCCTCCAAATTATGGAGTATTTTTGGTATTATTAAGCTTCCTAGTACTCTTCCCATGATTCAAATACATAATATATAACTCTAGAGCATGTCTAAATATTTCCCCTTTGCATTTCCTTTAAGAAGACATGCATATTTAAAAATGTTTAGACATATCAACTTACAATTCAAAATAATTAAATGTTGTCACTTATTTTGTCACAGAACACATGCTATAGCCATAAAGAATATAATTAATCATTTAGTAATTGAGATACCTAAGAAGAGAACATGAAAATGCTCAATTTTAGATACTAGAAACTGAATAAAATAAAAAAAAAAGGTAAGAGAAGAAAAAATAAAATGAAATATTTTTTATTCAAAAATGTTATATTTCTTTAAATAGACATTCTCTTGTGAAATTACTAAAATTGTATTCTTTTTTGGGGGGGAGGAAGGGTGGAGTGTGGGGTTTCCAGAAAAAGCAAACAGGGGCTCACAGGGTGTGAGCTATGTGGCTTCTGGTGATTGTGGTGCCTAAGGGTGATCCTGATGAGATGGGCAGGGAGAAAATGGGGAGTACTGAGCCTCAAAGGGTGTTCAGAGAATGGTGCAATCAGGCTGGAAGAGAGGTGGTACTGCTGGACCACTCTTCCCAGAGGAAGCCTAATCTGGCAGGATCTCAGAAGTTCTCCGGGGCAGCCAGGGAGTCCAGTGATGAGAAACACCCAGAGGTCCTTTGTCCCAGACTCCTCAGGAAGGAGTCTGGCTCGTGACACTACCAAACTAACCGCAATCGTTGGTGAGGCCTCCCCTCACTTAGCGTCCATCAAGATTATTGCAAAGGTTTTCCTGTCTGCTCATGTCTCTCTACACCCTCCCTAGTCTCAAAACAGCAGCCAGGGGGAGTCTCATAAAATGTTAGATCATTTTAGGGGCACCTGGGTGGCTCAGTCTTTAAGCGTCCGCCTTCAGCTCAGGTCATGATTCCAGGGTCCTGGGATCGAGCCCCGCATCGGGCTCCCTGCTCAGTGGGAAGCCTGCTTCTCCCTCTCCCACTCCCCTTGCTTGTGTTCTCTCTCTTGCTGTCTCTCTGTCAAATAAATAAATAAAATCTTTACAAATAAATAAATAAATAAAATGTTAGATCATTTTAAATTTCTTCTCTGGTAAGTACATTTAAACAGTGTCTTAGGTCACTCAAAATAAAAGTGTTTACCTTAACCAGAAAGACCAATGTGATTTGTTCACTCCCCATCTTACCCAGCAAAACTTACCTACTATCCCTTTCACTCCATCGAAGCCACACTTGATGCTCCTGCAGTCCCTTCAACATTGCCCGACAACAGTGTCCACGCTGTAAGTGCTGACCACTATCTTATATTTCCATAGCAGAAGGATAGAAAGAAAGAAGAAATAATTTATTCATTTTTATACAATGGTATAATCCTTAAAATGGATTTGATAGAAACAGTTAAAGGAAAATAAAACTAAATGTCAATCTCACTTATAAGCTTGGACATAAATATTACTGGTAAATGTTCTGAGTTCTATACTCCTTCTTGCACTTGCTGAGGGTTCTCTTACGGGGTGTCCCATGGGTGGTCCTGCAGTGTGACGAGTACTTCCTGATCCTCCCTGGTGTCATTTCGGTAGGCACATCTGCTTCTCCAAGCCTATCCGTTGCCTCTGTTATCGCCTCCTCCCTCCCTTGTACTGTCGAGTCTCAACAAAGCAGGACAAATTATTATGCTAAAACTTGGGTCAGTTCATGTCATTTCACTATTCAGAACTGCTTAACTAATTCTTAATTCATTCAATAAAATTCAAAATCCTAATGATGTCCTGAAAGGCCTTCAGGATTTGCCTCCCAACATTTTTCTAATGTCATCTTCCAATGCCTTTCATTTATTCACTCCACTCCAACCAGACAGGGCTCCTAGCTCTTCATTGTTCATCCTTGCACTCTGCCCACCTCATGGTCACCTCATACCACTTCCCCACAAAACTCCTTTTTTTTAATATCCAGATGCTATCTTCTCCCCTAACTATATCTTACTTCCTTTATGTCTCTTCAGAGGTTGATTTTCAGTGACGTACACCCGGGACTCTCTATTTTCTCTCCTTGACATCTCATTTATATGTATGTGGTACATTTTCTCTATAGCAATCTTCAACACCTAGAATAGTGCCTGGTGCTTAAGTGGAGCTCAATACATGTTTACTAAATGAGTATGTGGTTTTGTGTCCCTTTATCAACGATTTTAGATGCTTGAATTACCTTCCCCCTTATTAGTCCTTTCCGGTAATGTCATTCTTACTTTGGCTTGGTCCTAATTCTACATATCTAGTCTCCAAATAGTTTATTGTAGAGACTTAAATTTCACAAGCAGGGACCCATGTCACTGAGATTACTGACCATTTGAGCATTAGATGTACTAAGAAAGGGAAAAAAATCTTGGAAAAGTCCTTGCTTCTTAGAGAAGGGATCTTAGATTTTTCCAGCATCTCTGTGATCCCTAGAACCAGTTAAGTGGCTCTTCATTAATGCATTATGTTTCCACAAGTATAAAATGAATACTCATAAATTAATAATTCATGAAGTATAAAGTACAATGTTAGATTTCATTTAGGTAACCCAAATTTAGATTCTGTGGGCCACTGCTCAGCAAACATAGCCTCTACTAACAAAATGAAATTTTTTTTAAGATTTTATTTATTTATTTGAGAGAGAGAGAGAGAGAATGAGAGAGAGAGAGCACATGAGAAGGGGGAGGGTCAGAGGGAGAAGCAGACTCCCTGCTGAGCAGGGAGCCTTACGCGGAACTCGATCCAGGGACTCTAGGATCATGACCTGAGCCGAAGGCAGTCGCTTAACCAACTGAGCCACCCAGGCGCCCTAACAAAATGAAATTTTATATGAAAAATGTTGTGAACAATGTGGAGGATTTGTTATTAGTCCCTCTCTTAATTTATTTTATTTATTTATTTATTTATTTATTTATTTATTTATTTATTTATTTATTTATTACGTTCAGTTAGCCACTGAAGAGTACATAGTTTTTGATGTAGTGTTCAGTGATTCATTAGTTAAGTATAACACCCAGTGCTTATCACATCACTTGCCCTCCTCTATACCCATCATCCTGTTAATGCTCTCCCCCTCCTCCCCTCTGAAACTCCCAGATTGTTTCTCGGGGTCCATAGTCTCTCATGGTTCATCTCCCTTTCTGATTTCTCCCCCTTTGAATTCCCCTCCCTTCCCCTATGGTCGTCTGTGCTATTGCTTATGCTCCACATGAGTGAATCCATATGATAATTGTCTTTCTCTGCTTGACTTACTTCACTTAACATAATCCCTTCCAGTTCTACCCATGTCCATGCAAATGGTGGGTATTCATCACTTCTGAAGGCTGAATAGTTAGTCTCTTAATTTACAAAATTATACTATGCATTAATTTTTCTTAATCTAATTGTCTTTGATAAAGAGAGTATACTATTCCTTCACTATTCATTTGTTGATGTCTTCATTAAGTGAAGAAATAATTGCCACGCATCTATTTGTGTCAGACAGTGGGGTTTTATAAGGTTGAAGCTCACCATGGGCTTTCAGTAATGAAGTTACAAAGAACCTTTTAACTAAATATCAGACATTCTATGGAGAATTTAGGTTATAAATAAGAAGAAGTAGAATATTAACTGAGTTGTTACTTCAATTCAATAATTTAGAGCTAATACTCCCTTTTACAAATGGGAAACAGAAGAAGAAAGAAGGTACCTCATTTATTTAAGACCATATAACTCATATTTTGAAAATTCAACTTTAAATTATTTGGTTCCAAATCCTTGTTCCAAAATACTAGAGTCTATTTTCTTGAATATGAATAAATACAATTCCTACCGCCAAAGACTTCACAGTATAACAGAAAAGATGAGAATATAAAATATTTAATTCTATGGTATAAGTTGGTATAAGTGCTATAATAAAAGTTTATATGGAATTTTACAGAAACTCAGATTAACATGTAATTTTGCAAATGTGTAATACATAGTAAAGCATGGAAAGCTAAAGTGTGATGATGATCTAACTAAATCTGGGAGATCACTGAACAAGGATATCCAGCCCATTCTAGAAAATAAGAAAAAAAAAAAAAAACATTACAATGAATTATTAGATGAGTTTGTGAGGTCACTTATAATTCTCTGTGAGTTGTTTTTATCTATCTCTGTCTCCATGACAGTTTTCTTATTACTCTGAGGTATGAATATCTATTCTTGGAGCACTTAACTTTATAAACACTCAAAGACTGGAAGGGGGAATATTAACATTCATTAGATGAATTCTTTATTCACTGTTAACATGTCTCGTTTCTCTCCTTCTAAATACAAGCGGTACCTTTCAATTCCACATACAGTAAAAGATAATTGGGTACTTGTAAATAACATAACCAAAGATGAGACCCATGAACACCCCATTGTCAATCTGTCACATTAATAAAAGTTCAATCATCTTGCTTTATTTTAAATATGCCGTGTGAGAAAATTAAAAAAAAAAAAAAAAAAGAAATCCAGCATCCTTGGTATGCACCATTGTTATTTTTATTGCCAGGTTATTCTCTAATGCAAAAATCACAGATGTCGACCAAAATTAAAGTAATAGCTCACTCTCACAAAACTAGTGCTTTAGGGGCACCTGGGTGGCTCAGTTGGTTAAGCGACTGCCTTCGGCTCAGGTCATGATCCTGGAGTCCCTGGATCAAGTCCCGCATCGGGCTCCCTGCTCGGCAGGGAGTCTGCTTCTCCCTCTGACCCTCCTCCCTCTCATGCTCTCTGTCTCTCATTCTCTCTCTCGCAAATAAATAAAATCTTAAAAAACAAACAAAGAAACAAATAAACAAAAAAAAAAAAACCTAGTGCTTTACAGATTTCTTAGATAATGTGATAACTATGAGCATGGCCATATGCTTTACGTCCAGCTATTAGAAATGTTACTACATTTGTTTGATTCAAGACTTTACATCACATAATCAACCACTCAAAAAGTTTATGTTAAAATATTTTTTAAATGATACTTTATGTTTTCAACTTTGAGTATTATCCTACACAGTTTCAGTTAATCTTCAGGATAGCTAGAATTACTGGAAGTTTCTTTGTACACATCTATTTCTGCTAGCCATGCCACTGAAACATGTAGTTTAGTAAAGATGCAAAGTAATGAAGTGTCTCAACTTTTGATTTTTGTAACTAGTGAAAATTAAGAGAAATCAATGTCATAATTTAGATCTGCCCTGTTTTTATCTAATTCTTAATAGATAATTGCTTCAGACAGTTCAAATATAAATTCTACAATTTTGTGTTGAGTTTTCACTTTATGTCAGTGACCTTCTGGGTATTGGAAACACAGGTATCAAAATGATATGGAACTATCTGTTCACAGAAATGGACAATTTACATAGAGTCAAACACAATAATACCATTTAATGAGTTCTGCATAGACAGTAAAAGAGCGATGATAGAAAGTGCTAGCTGGGTTTGTTTTGGAAGGTAAATGTGTTGCACTTGTGTGTGTGTGCACGTGTGTGTGTGTGTGTACGTGCATGAATGGTTTCCCTGAGAAAATAACATGTGAACTAATATGTTTCCTGTGTGAAAAATCTAAAGTACGCTTATACACCATCATTTGTTTCCAATTAGAATATATTCTAAATTTGTACCATGACAAAGGAGAGCCAACAAGACCAGACCAAGTATATTTCTGTGAACTCTTTTAATACCATTTTGTTCTTACTATACTCAGCCACACTGATCTCTTTTCTGATGTTTTGGAGGCAGAGTCATTACATATGGATTAAATATGGAAGTAGAGCAATTGCATATGATTACAAGTGAAAGATAAAGAGAAGTGTTGACTTCCTAGGGTTTGGGCTTGAGTAACTGGGAGACTATTAGAGCCATTATGAAGGAACTATACTTCCCTCCTTCCTCCTTTCTTCTCCTTTCTTTTCCTTTCTTTTTTTTCCCCTTCCCCTTTCCTCCTTCCCCTCATCTCACCACACTCTCCCTCTTCTCCTTCCCTACTTACTTCCCTTCCTTCTCTTTCTTCTTCCTTCCTTCCTTCCTTCCTTCCTTCCTTCCTTCCTTCCTTCCTT
>NC_058409.1:129002485-129096276 GCF_002201575.2 Neomonachus schauinslandi
CTTCCTTCCTTCCTTCCTTCCTTCCTTCCTTCCTTCCTTCCTTCCTTCCTTCCTTCTTTCCCTCCTTCTTCTTTGTCTCTTTTTTCTTTCTGGAAGGAAAGATTTCAATATATTAATCTTAAAATAATTTTAAATATTCTACTGATTCTTTTTTTTTTTTTTTAAAGATTTTTTTTATTCATTTGAGACACAGAGATAGAGAGAGAGAGAGAGAGAAAGCATGAGCAGGGAGAGAGGCAGAGGGACAAGCAGGCTCCTCGCTGAACCAGGAGCCCGATGTGGGACTCGATCCCAGGACCCTGTGATCGTGACCTGAGCCGAAGGCAGACGCTTAACCATCTGAGCCACCCAGGTGCCCCTTTAAATATTCTACTGATTCTTGATCCCCTTTGCCCACTCATCCCCATCTGTGTGCTTCAATTCAGTAATATTCACTTTAAACTAACTTGACTTTTCTGTTATTTATATACATATGTCTCAATAATATACTTGTGCTCTTAATAAATAGATATGTTAAAATTAAGAGACTAAACAGAGTAATTGCAGGGTAAAGAAGATTTTGTGACTCACATAACTAACAATTATGAAAAAATCAAATGTAAATTTAATTCCATATAAAATTGGCCAAAGAAATGAACAGGCATTTCACAAAAGAGGTTATGCATGTGACCAAATAATCATATGAAAAGATGTTCAATTTCATTAATAATTAGGGGAATCCCAATTACAACCACAAGAAGAAACTAATATAAACTCACAGAATGTCTAAAATTCAAAGATTGACAGTTATAAGTATTGAAGGGGAGGTGAAGTAAGGGAATCCCTCAGAATAATCTCAATGCACTGGTAGGATTTTTACATTGGTGTGTTTGCTTTGGGAAAACTGTTTAGCTTATCTACTAAAGTTGAAAATTATTACATTCTGTAACTCAGCAATTCCTTTCTAGGCATGTACCTAACTTGAATGCATGCACAAGTGAATCAGAAGACATTTATAAGAATGATCATAATAACATTTTCCATAGTAAACTAAAACTGAAAACTACCTATGCTTGTCTAATGCTACATAAACTATGGTTTATTAATATAGTGGAGTACTACATAGTAATATAGATAAACAAGTTATAGGTGCTCACGTCAACATGGATGAAATTCACAAACACAGTACTAAGAAAATACTTCAATAACAAAAACACACATTGTAAAATACAGGGGCCTGACACTTTGTTCTATTTGAAAATGAGTTTGGCTTGATTTTGCATTTTAATTGAGGTTGATCACCTAACCATAACTATAGTTGCACCAAATTAATATTTGACCTGAACAACCTATTTTGAACTGAGGGTTAATTGTTTCATTGACCCATTAAATAGAATATGCACCTCAAAGATTCAATTCCAAAAAGGAAGTATTAAATAGGTGACCAGTATGAAAAGGTTCAAATGGTACCAACAAATCCAGATTTCTTTTATACCTGTTCCTACTTGTATTGGTTTGCTAGGACTACCATAACAAAATACCACAGACTGGGTGTCTTCAATAACAGAAATCTGTTTTCTCACAGTTCTGGAAGCTAGAAGCCCAAGAGCAATGTATCGGCAGATTCCTTTTCTTCTGGGACCTCTTTCCTTGGCTTCCAGGTGACAGTCTTTTCACTGTGAATTCAAATGATCTTTCCTCTATATGTGCATCCCTGATATTTTTTTGTGTTTCTAAATTTTCTCTTCTTATAAGGACACCAATCAGATTGGATTAAGGTCCACCCTAATGGCTTCATTTGAACTTAATCACTTATCTAAAAGTCCTATTTCAAATACAGTCACATTCTGAGGCACTAGAGGTTAGCGTTTCAACACATGACTTTTACAGGGACACAATGCAGCCTACAACATTACTGTTTTGTCATCACACTCCAAACTCATTCTATGGCTTCATGTAATGGTACCTATGAGTATTGGAAGAAATGAGGAACAAACATAGTCTAATTTTATGATTAATCATCATGGAATACTGCTTATGTATATGTGGTAGTTCATGGCAAATATTTTGGCTTGCTGTTTGCAGACCTGAAAAAAATTTTGAAAATTTAGCAACAGAGTGTGAAGATGTTTCTTTCTTTCTTTTTTTTTTTTTAAAGATTTTATTTATTTATTTGACAGAGAGAGACACAGCGAGAGAGGGAACATAAGCAGGGGGAGTGGGAGAGGGAGAAGCAGGCTTCCCGCTGAGCAGGGAGCCCGATGCGGGGCTCGATCCCAGGACCCCGGGATCATGACCTGAGCCGAAGGCAGACACTCAACGACTGAGCCACCCAGGCGCCCCGAAAATGTTTCTTTTTTTAATGCCCACCAGAATATATATAATTGTAGAAGAAGATCTAAATAAAAATACAAATGTTAAGACCCATCTCTGTCAATGTCAGTTAGCCCCTTCCTCTGTTCAGTGAACCTCCCATGTACTTAGCAGTCATGATGGCAAGGATCAAGGTCAATGTGGGGTTTAGCAGTATGAACTTCCACCCACCAACTCTAATTTGATCATCACCATTGCTCAGTGCCCGCCATTGCAGAAGCTAACACATAACTCCCAATGTGGCAGCATTTCTTAGACATTGTTAGGTGAATAGCAATCTGATAGTTCTCTGGTAATGGAAGAATAACACTAGACACCTTTGATCATGGAGGGTTGGTGCTTTCTCATTGTGGGAAGAGAGACACATATCAGGGAGCAGATTTGCATTCTCTGGCAGAAGCACTTCTGTCAGCACTAACATTCATGGACATGCAGAATATTTTATCCATCCCACATTTATTCCATACAAGATATCTTCCATCTAGATAATCCATTTTGTGATTATGGATTCCTGTCTAAAGAAATCATTTATCTTGGAATCAGCTCATTTGATAAGAAAGTGAAATGACTTGCTGAAAAGTCAGCTACCACACTGACTGGAAAATAGAACCCTAAAAACTTAGAACAGTTATCTCAGACGATAGTTTCAGACATGGCTTAAACCAGAAGCCAGTGTTGGGTGCCATCTTGGTCAAAGCAAGGAAAGAAAGGATAAAACTAACAGTTTTCTCATCACAATTATCATAGCTCCTCAGATATTTTCTTTTCTATTTGTACCATGACCTGGAACTCATTTGGTTTGAAAACACCAGTGACCTAAAGGAAACCTTCTAATAGGGAATATCGTCATTCCTTCACTGAATCTGAAATAGAGACCATCCTGGGCTATCGGTGTTCTACTGATTAAGCAGATATGGATGACACTGGCTATGAAATCCTAATTATCATAGGTAAAGTGGATTGCTGTTAGACATTGCAGGAATGGAAGATCGTATCAGAAATCTAAAGGATTCACTGAAATGACTTCTAGTACTTTCTTGCCCAGTGATCCTGGTCAATGGATAACTAAGGCAATAAAGGTCAGATCATCAAGGACTCAGCTCCTATAATATTAAAGATTTGAATCATTCCACCAGATAAAGAGTCCTGTTAGGTGAGGTGCTGGTAGAAGATAAATGGATATGGAAATACTGGCAGAAGGAGACAACAGTGATTCCCAATTTAGGCTCAGGAATAGTTGCAGAAATGAGAAAGTGGAAAATGCTTGTGATGTTAATTATAAAGCCCTTTATCTCTTTGCCCTTTCATATAAAGAGCATGGTGTTACCTGACATTTTAAGCTTCAGGTGGACATGTGGCTGAAGTGTCATTATATCAGGATATTTGATAGCTGAGGGGCTTTTTTGTGTTCTCTGCTACACAGTTTTTCAACCCAGAAAGAACAATAGTGGATGTTGTGGGGCAAGAGGGATGTAATATGCAGGATATTTTCTATTCATTCAACTTCACTTTTGTTCCTAAAGACTGACAGACCTTGATTAAATCAAAAGGCTCTCTTGCTCTCTATTCTCTGGTGACTGACGACCAAAGATGGGTACCAGCAGGACAATAAAGAGAAAAAAAGGTGAGTAAGTTTGGGGTATTTATTGTCTCAGCTCCATCTGTGAGGGTTTACTGCATTCTGATGGTATCCTCTTATCAAAAGTCACTGCTTGTGTAAGGTAACTCTCTTTAAGCAGTCCTTTCTCTGTGTTCTGGTAACACCTCTTCCCCTCCTTTCTCTTACTGCTTCTGAGCCCTGGTGGGTATAGCCCCCCACTGTTAATAGTTGTAGGAAACTACCCTGTTCATACAATCATAATTAGGCCATATGTTAAACTCTTCTAAAGTTAACATAGTTATTGGTTCATGTGACCAATTCAGATATCAAGAATAAAATGTAGTATTAATAAAGATTTTATAAATATAATGAGTTCCATATTAATATGCTCACATAAAGTTAATGAACATCTCAGATAATCTTGAAAAACTTTTAGAATTTTCTTACATTGGCAAAAAGTACTTTCACTTGACACCTAAAACTATTAATATCTATTGATAGGCAGAATTGGCTACCCAAAGATGACTAATGTACAAGAGAATCAGGCAAAGAAAATGTGCCATTTTAGGAGAAATTTAGTAACTAATGGCACTTTGCCAAGCAAGAAGCAGATGTTTAACTATAACTGTCAACAAAACATGAAAAAGAAATAGCATCATATTATGGAAGTTTTAGTTTAGAAAGTACAAAATCTGAACTCTAAATAAACACCGAGATGAAAAACAAAGGTGTGGTGAAATCAGTCACTTTCTGTGATATTTCTAAAGGATAGATGGTTCCTTTTTTAACGCAAAGACTATTATAATAAGAACAGATTCAAAATCAATGAATTTGATGGTTCACAAGATTTTCTGGAAATTTTAGAATAAAACTTCTGGCAAGTAGTGAGAGCAAAGTTCAGTGATGTGGCTAGACTATACTAACATTTGGGACAAATATGGAGAGAGTATCCAGGAAGCAATGTACCAGTTTGTAGAGCTCAACAAAAACCACTGATCTAGAAACACTTGTTCTATGAAAACAGTCTTTCACCAGAGAATTAATATCTTTTACCAGTGAGTTTATTCAATAAAATGAAAAAAAAAAATTCCTTTATATGAAAAGTGTCAGTTCAGAGATCCTTCTATGTTCAATTTACAGATCATTTCATGGACAAATGTATAAATGTCTTTTCCCCTTGGCCACATAGCATGCTTTTATTATGCTTTCATGGATATTGAATAGTAACTACAAAATTCCTCAAAAGGCTAAATCTTATATTTAGTAACATAACTGTGCCAAGTTTGCAACAGCAATTTATAAACATAGCTAAGTTATTTATTATATTGATATGTAATGAGCCTTGATTTGTTGGGGCATTTTCTTCATTTTTTTGAACATTTCATAATAATCATAACAATAATAATAATATTGAAGTGAATGTAGGTGTGGAAATTTGTATCCACAGGCAAAACCAGTGTTTTATGTGATAAGCTTTGAGAGTTAAAAGTCAAAGAATTAGTATATTTTAATGATTATTACACAATATAAGCTCACAGGTATAAATGCACACTGTTGTTTCCAGTAATAACCAGAGTTATATCTACAGTCTACTCCCTAACAGATGGTGGAACAGATAATACTATCCTCCCATGGCTACATATCTGATTCTTTAAAGAATAATAGTGAATTTTTAAGAGAAATACAAACTGGCAAGCCTCTCTTCATGCATAAACATTTATTTGAGTTTAAATTATCCAGTTAAAATGGTAGTGCTATTTTTTTGTAAAACACTGTTAGCAGTTTTAACGTTTACGCAGCTGTGTACTTGAAGTCTAAGGGGATTTTTTTTCCCGTTCTGTTTAAAATGTAGTTAAGAGTAAGTAGTGAAAAATACCTGATATAATTTCAATCAACTTGTCACGTTTTATAACTAGACTGTTTATAGAGGCATAGGGTATTTTAAAAAGACAATAGGGACAACCCAGTCTATCACATTTATCCTATAAATGTGAAAACCGACAGGTAGCTTACGTGGCCCACAAAGGGCACAAGGCTAATGAATGACAGACCATCACTAGAGTGCAACATCCTGTTTTCCATAACGGCTATACCAATTTTATATTCCCACCAAAAATGTTTAAGTGTTCCCTTTTCTCCACATCCTCGTTAACAATTATTCTTTGTCTTTTTTTTTTAAAGATTTTATTTATTTATTTGAGAGAGAGAATGAGAGAGAGCACATGAGAGGGGGGAGGGTCAGAGGGAGAAGCAGACTCCCTGACAAGCAGGGAGCCCGATGCGGGACTCGATCCAGGGACTCCAGGATCATGACCTGAGCCGAAGGCAGTCGCTTAACCAACTGAGCCACCCAGGCGCCCCAATTATTCTTTGTCTTTTTGATGATAGCCGTTATAACAGATGTGAGGTAATACCTCATGGTGGTTTTGATTTGCATTTCTTTGATGAGTAGTGAAAAAAATTCAAAATAGAACCACTGTATGATCCAGCAATCTCTCTTCTGAGTATATATTAAAAAAGAAATTGGTATCAGGATCCTGAAGAGTTATCTGCACTCCTGTGCTTATTGCCGCATTGTTCACAATAGCCATGATATGGAAATAGCTAATGTCTGTCAGTGGATAAATGGATAAAGAAGATGTGGTGGAAAAAAATTAAAAAGAAAAAAAAGAAATTGTGGTAAATATGTACAATGAATATTATTCAGCCTTAAAAAAGAAGGAAATTCTGGGGGTACCTGGGTGGTTCAGTTGGTTAAGTGTACAACTCATGATATCAGCTCAGGTTTCGATCTCAGAGTTGTGAGTTCAAGGCCCATGTTGAGCTCCACGCTGCTTGTGGATCTTACTTAAGAAAAGAAGAAAAAGAAGAAGAAGAAATAAGAAATTCTGGCATTTGCAATAACATGGATGATGAACTTGAAAGACATTATATTAAATGAAATAGGCTAACCACATAAAGACAAAAACTGTTTTATCTCCTATATATGTATCTAAAATAGTCAAACTCATAGAAGCAGAGAGTAGAAGGGTCGTTTTCAAGGAATGGGGAAAGAGTAATGGAGTGACGTTGGTCAAAGGATATGGTGATTTAGTTAACAATATTGTACTGTGTACTTGAAATGTCCTAAGAAGGTCGATCCTAAGTGTTTTTACCACATACAAAAAGAAGAAAATGATAACTATTTGAGGTGATTGGATATATTAATTAGCTTGATTGTGGTTATCATTTCACAATGTATACATATACCAAAATATCACAATGTATACCTTAAATATAGACAATTTTTATTTGACAATTATAACCCCAATAGAGATTTTAAAAAGTACAATGTTTGAATCATAGTTATTTTTTTCCATACTATTCCACTGCTAATAATTTATATGACACTTTCAAAAATTGATATGTCTTTAAAATGCATGTATCTTCCATAGTACACATTCTGCTTTAGGAAATAATACCTAAAATATTTTTAATTTACACAAACATGAAAGATGATTTCCAAAAATATGAAGTAGGAGAAATATTCCATTAATTTCATAATTATTCTGAGAAACATATTAACAAACACAGAATATCCATGGGGTGCATATTACTGAATATGTGATAAATGGTAAAAATATGTTGCCTATTATAAACAAAGCTTAAGCTTGATTATTAATATATAAATACAATACTGAAGAAAGTGATTGTCTTCAGCTGAGCAAGTTGACACTATGCAGTCCTATAAACAGAAAGAAATTTATAGGCCTAAAAGGGTGAAGAAATCACCAGCCAAGTGTGAAGCATTTGTCTATGCAGAGCATGTAGCTGAGAGATCTACTGATTAGAAAACGACTATTCTCCTGAACCCCTCCCAACATACACTAGCACATGTCACATTTCATTGCAGTTGGTGAAGTCATAAAAAGCATGCCTACTCTACTACTCAAATCATACCAGTTTGTGTTTGTCATAAGATTTAAGGTTTCCCACACTCAGTCCTTTCAGAAGGCCAGTGTAGAGACACTATATGGTACCTATGTCAGTTCTCCTCATTATCATTAGATCTCTTCCAGGGTCCTTTATTGAGATCCAACCACATTTACTTCTGGGGTATTCAGAGGTATAGAGAAGGGTCTGCCACACAGCATAGCAGATACTTCTCATACCAAAGTGTACATTGAGACTATGTGAGGCAATTGTCCTGTCTGGACAACAGCCTTTTGTAAGTCTCACAAAAATCTCCATTTGGATTCTGTCTCTTTTCTGGTCACTTGAGGTAAGTGTAATATGTATGCACCAAATGAAAAGTGTGTGCCTATCAAGATGCAAATAAATCCACTAAATGTTGTGCTTCCTTCTTATTGGTGGGATCCTTCAAACAGAATGTTTTGTTTTCTAATGCTTGGGAAAATCATATAGTAATTTCCTAAAATTTCATACTGAATTTAGCTGGTTGCAGAATGTGTAACCAACTTCTCTATGTTGTGTCAAAAACAATTCCTGGCAAGCCACCTATTTAAGGTGAGCTACATAACTTGTGGAGATCAGCACAAAATAAAAATTCAGGTCCTCAACACAGAACAGAGGGATTTTGTTTCACAGTTGTTATTGACTGAATTCTGCCAACAGCCTCAAAAGCTTGGAAGCAATTCCTTCCCAAGTTGAGCCTTCACATGAGCCTCTGTCCTTAGCTGACATCTTGATTGCAGCTTTGTGAGAAATGCTAAAGTAGAGGATCCAGTTAAGCCATTGCTAGATTCCTGACCTAAAGAGAGTGTGACATAATAAACATGCTGCGTTTCAAACACTAAGTTTGTGGCAATTTTTTATATAAGAAAACATAACCAACATTTAATAAATGTTGAAGATCACATCTGATTAGTTAGTGCTTATCAAGTAAACCCCTGATAATAGTATACCTCTTACAAAGTTATTAGACCCCTAATCATTTCTTCTGAGAATTCAAAATAGTAAAAATTCTTCAGGCATCTTTTGCTATTTTTCTGTATACATTCTAATTATTTTACACTGTAGTCCTTAGTTTCAGTAGATAATGCTTTATTCTTACACTGAGTCTGGACAGCTGTAAATTTCATTATTAAATGTCTCATGGGATAACACTATGATTATGATATTTTCCAAGTCTCACAGAAGCATTGGGATGGCAATGTGAGTGAGCTCTTATTTCCAATACTAATCTTAAAGTAATACGATTAGGGCCTCCCCCTTCTCTGGTTATTGGATTCACTTTTGCCAATGCTTTCTGTAGCCGCCGGGAATAGTATCTTTTGTAATTTCCCTGTCACTTTGGCTTTCTTTTGCTACTAATTTAGCCATTTACAAAAGGATCATATGAATAATCTAAATTCCATTGATATTGTCTGTCACATGACACTGACTTTCATTAGCTCAAACTTGGATCAGTTGACAACCATCCCAGCATAAAAAATATTGAAAGTAGTTCCCTCCTTACCATATTTTACATCCAATAAACCTTTCCCCCCCATACTTATGGGGGGGGAGGATGTCTCTGCATCAATCTCACTGTTGTTATTAATCTGCATGCTACATAGTCAGGAACTCAGTATCAGTTGGTTTTATGTTCAGAATTCACAAAAGTATCCAAGAAAATACTCAGCTTGAATGTTTACACAGCAAGTAACAAGAGTTTGTGCAATATTCCAACTGTAACTTCCAGGCTTCTCAACAGCATAGTGAACATTTGATTGTAAGGATGAGGTAAAGAAGATGGGAACAATTTCAGATTATAGACGCTACACCTCCAATTCACTACCTATCTTTTTCACTGTGCTTATTATACAGCCCCTCTGAAAGTACATATTAAGGTCACTTTTCTTTGTGCAGCTTTCTATCATCAAAGAGTATAGAATAATCAATCCCCAAAACCAAGTACAACCTGAATGTTCCATCTTTGTGTTAATTTATATATTTGGTGAGCAGTATTGCAAGAAAATAGATCAATGTCATAATATCACGTCTCCCTGGTACTATTCTAAAAATGGAAAAGGTGGGTGGTGCCTGCGTGGCTCAGTCAGTTAAGCTGCTGACTCTTGATTTCGGCTCTGGTCATGATCTCAGGGCCCTGGGATGGAGCCCCAAGGCTCACTCTGTGCTCAGTGGGCAGTTTGCTTGAGGATTCTCTCTCCCTCTCCCTCTGCTCCTCCTACTGCTCGCACTCCCTCTCTCTTTCTCTCTCAAATGAATACATAAATAAATCTTTTTTAAAAAAGGAGAAGGGAACAAAAACAAAGAAACAAAATTTAATGGAATGGTGACTATGAAATATAAAAACTAAATAAAGTCCATTATCCACATTTTTTTTCCAAAAGGAAACATCTCTAGTAGGAACAAGTAGAAATAACAAGTTATGTCAAAAAGATCAATGTGTACATTAGCCTATCATGTTCATAGATTAAGTGGGAAAATATGAAAATTCAAAATTTAAAAGATACTCTCTCAATACTAAGATCATAAAGTTTATAGGTATGTTTATTCATGCTTATATCAGTTAGACTCTCTTTATCAAGGTGCTTTATAAGAAGTAAAAAATATAGGCATGCCATAAAATCATTGGCACCATTGAAACCCTAAAATGTAAGCACATAAAATATAACAAATAGAACAAACAATAAAATGGTAGTCACATATTTTAAGCTAATGGTTTTTCCAAATAACACTTCATCTTTAGAAGGAGAAAGAGGATATAGCTAAAATACCGACGGCATTATCTATAGATTCAGCCTACTTAGTTACCATCCCAAGGGCAGAGCTTTGGGTAAGGGGATAACATGATTATTTTCCCATAATGTGTTTTGCTAACTCTTTAGCTCTAGGCTGATGTAGTTGCTAACTACAAACACCACCAAATGGGAAGAACTTCTGTCTTTTTGCTCGTTTGTTTTGGTTTAAACAACAAACATCTCTTTCTCACAGTTCTACAGGCTGAAAAGTCCCATATCAAGGTGCTGGCTAAGTGAGCTCTTGGTGAGAGTTTTCCTTCTATCTTGCAGAAGGTCACCTTCTTGCTAGGGTCCTCCCATGGTTGAGAGAGATCTCCAGAGCAAGCTCTGTGTTGTCTCTTCTTATAAGGCCCTTACGAGGGCCCTACTCTCATGATTTCATATAAGATCATGCCTCCCAAAACCCTCATTCCCAAATACCATAATACTGGGGTTTAGGACTTCAACATATAAATTTGGGGGAGACACTTCCGTCCATAGCACTATTTTTTTTTCCATAGCACTATTTTTTTTATTTATTTATTCATGAGAGACAGAGAGAGAGAGAGAGAGAGAGAGAGAGGCAGAGGGAGAAGCAGGCTCCCAAAGAGCAGGGAGCCCGATGCAGGACTTGATCCCAGGACCCTGAGATCATGACCTGAGCCGAAGGCAGACGCTTAACCATCTGAGCCACCCAGGCGCCCTCCATAGCACTATTTTTAAAATTGCAAGATTACTATAGTACTGAGCTGCAAGGGAGTCTGGGAAATATAGTGCTTTCACTTGGGATTTTTCAAACTCTGAAATAAAGGAGGCTCATTAAAAGGAGATTAAGGGATGCTGGCACCATCTGGTGGGCATCACCTGAAGGCAGCATTAAAGACCACATGGAAGCTGATCCCCCACCCACAGACACCTTCACCATCTATCACCAAGAAGAACCCTTACTGGTACTGTTTTGCAGTTCTTGGAGACTTTTAATCAGTGTCTATTTACACCCAGAAAAATAAATGAGATTATACTCAACATATAGCTCAATGGCTCTTTATCCATTTGATACATTGTTGAATATTTTCTCATGCCCATAAACATTCACCCATCAATTTTAACAGCTCCCTGATATTTCACAGTTTGGATAAACCATACTTTATTTAACCAAATGCCTACTGTCAGGATTTTTAAGAATATATGTAGATTGTTCCCAGATTTCCCCTACTAAAGACAAAATCATGAAGAAAATTTCAGAAGTGAAATCTAATGATGTGTCTGAAAGCAAAATTGCTTTAAAAGTATGAACAGCTTTAAACTTGGTATATGCATTACTAAATTGTCCTCAAGAAAAATCACATCAAATTAGACCTATGAGTAGCGTTAGAAAGTGTTTGTTTCTCCATGTCTTCAACTATCCTGTGTATGAGCATTAATATTTTTTTCCCCACTTGATAGGGAAAAATCTCCGGACCCTGCTCCTATTTCTTTTTCTTAACTGAAATATAATTTGACATATAACATTATTTAAGTGTACATGTTGATTTGATACATTTATGTACATTGCAATATGATTACTACCATAGCGTTAGCTAACACTTCTATTAGTGGCCTAATATAGTTTATTTTTTGTGGTGAAAACATTTAAGATCTAGGGGCACCTGGGTCGCACAGTCAGTTAAGCACTGGACTCTTGGTTCAGGTCATGATCTCATGGGTCGAAAGATCAAGCCCCACATAGGGCTTCAGGCTCAGCAGGGAGTCTGCTTGAGGATTCTCTCCATTTGCCCCTCCCCCTATTCACACACACACGCACATTATCTCCCTCTCTCTTTCTAAAATAAATAAATAAATCTTTTTTTTTTTAAGAAGCCATTTAAAATCTAGTCTTCTGGCAACTTTAAAGTATATAATACAGTATTGTTGACTATAAGCACAATGCTGTGCATTCAATCTCTAGAGCTTGTCTTTTAACTGCAAGTTTGTAGCCGTTGACCAGTATGTTTTTGGAGACCCTGTGTTTGAAAGATGAGTCAGTACTGGGAAGAATCATAGCAGGAAGATGATATGAAGTTGATAATCAAGCCATCCTAAGACCTCGGCCTCTAACAAAAGCAATAAATAATTCTAAAACCTCACATGGGGATTACCTATACATGAAAGGAAACTAAAGAGAATATTTACATATAGATGAGCTTGCATATTTTAAATAATATGGCTATTAAAACATCATTAGATAACATGTACTACACACTTAAATGTTCTAGGTAATTTACATGTATAAATTAATCATCACAACAAAGTCATGAGGCAGGTAGATCATCATCCCCCTTTTCTTGATGAGAAAAATAAAGTACAAGTAAGATAAATAACATGAACAAAGTCACTTACTAAGATTTGCACAATCAATCTAATTCTTTTTTTTTTAAGATTTTATTTATTTATTTGACAGAGAGAGACAGTGAGAGAGGGAACACAAGCAGGGGGAGTGGGAGAGGGAGAAGCCGACTTCCCGCTGAGCAGAGAGCCCGATGTGGGACTGGATCCCAGGACCCTGGGATCACGACCTGAGGCGAAGGAAGATGCTTAACGACTGAGTCACCCAGGTGCCCCACAATCAATCTAATTCTTAAGTTCATACCCTTAACCATGGAATTATTAGGTTGACTTCTCCAAAAACTTAGTGGGGGAACAACGGTCACTGATTGAGAATTAGATATTGGAGACATGGCAGTATTTCTATAACAAGTGAAGTATTAACAAAAAACTGATTTTTATGATTAATTTCATGCTATATTAAGTGTACACACTTCCCCACACACATTCTAACTTACATATATACACACATAGAAAGTAATTTTACGAAAAATTGGCAGGAATGTTGTTTTAATTGATTAAGAAACATTATTTTTAAAAGAGCACTAGAAAAACAACTATAAGTTACTTGATAAAATGGAGAAGTAAGTAGGAGTGAGATAAGGCTGATGAACAAAGAGGTCAGTTCATTGGACATTAACAAGTTTCTTTATCTGTGTGATTCCAAAAATCTATTTCTATAATGGTGTGATATTATAGGAACACTTTGTATGTGGTTATATTACTTAAATTTTTATGATTTTTTCCTCTTTTTACATTCTATTTCTAAGCAAAGGGTTGAATTTTAGATTTTTAAAATCTGAGTATTTATGAAAAAGATATTGCAAAATTAAGTCTAATTTTTCATATAACCTTACAAAAATATTTTCATAGTTACATATCTTTATTACAAATACCACAACAGAAACCAATTAATACCAAAGGTGTTGAAATGTGAATTGATTGTATTTTTAATAATAAAATAATAGTGAAACCAATGTTTTGTATACTCTCTTTTTCTCATAGGTTACCATTTTAACTGCGAATCTTATCTGATTTTGATTTATCTCTTTATCCATTCTTGTAGCTAATGGGGAACAAATTACTTATTACTCATGAAAGACACTAACTACCTACGGTTGCAGAAAAAGAGAATATTACAATTTACATTTAAATGAGATTTGAAATGTTAATGAACAGATCCAGTATTCTAATTATCTCTACAAATACTTTAAATTAAGGTGAACTTTTGTAGATGGATCATTCCTTGAGTCTTAGTCTAGAGTGCCCTACAGGGTTGCTTGATAAAATATAAAGTGTATAGCATACATATTAGATACATGTATTATTATAATGTAAATTATATAGTCAAGTAGCTGTGATTATTATTAATAAATATATAATTTTACTATAATGAATGATCATAACCACATAAAGTATTTTTAAATCACAAAATTATGACAGTATTAATTTGGGGGTTTTATTCATTTATTTTCTTCTGGTTAAAAAAACAGAGACATAATTAGTTAGAAACATAATTTTGATAAAAATTGTCCATACAACATAGATATTTCCTTCTTACCGTAACATAGCACTTTCTACAATGTATCAATGCATTTGTAAGCAGTAAATAAGAACGCAATGGAAAATAAGGTCATATGCAATTTTTCAGTAGTTCACTATGCTTTAAGCTACCAAAGAAAATGAATTTAACTTAAAACCTTCCATCTGACTAAAGGTAGTAACTCACAGGGAAAAACATAAAATACAAACACCTCATCTTTTTTTTTTTCATATCCTTGTTTAAATATTTGTACTCTCCTAGAAGAGAGCATTGTGCTTTTCCCCAAAATTTATACAATTTTCCTGATACATGTATTTGATGAAGCATCCCAGGATACAAGAAGTCAAGTAGTGACCTCACAAGAGGGGCCCTAAGTATTGAAGAGAAATTAATAGAACATTTTGAATAAAAAATAGAATAATAGGCCTAAAGGAGTCTACATTGCCCATAGGCATTGCGAGAGCTTAATACATCAAGTTATCGTAGTTATTATCTGCTTTAAATGGGATTGAAAAACTTGCAGGGAATTAAAAGTAATGGTGACAAGGCCTGGAACTGCACGATGCCACTTTATGGTATTTGGTCTTCTTTGGGCACATGAATAGCTTCTTCTTCATCAATGGAGAAAACAGGCACCCCAAACATCAGACTGACGTTTTAAATCAGAGCGAAGAAGAAATAGGAAAGTGAACTACAGTCATCAATCCTCTCTGATGTTACAAAATTTCATCTGGGGCATGATGATGTCCTGTGTTAGTTTGCTCAGACTGCTAAAACAAAATGCCATAGAATGGGTAGCTTAAACAACAGAAATCAACTTCTCACAGTTTTAGAGGCCCAGGATGCCAGCATGGTTGGGTGCTGGTGAGAACCTTCTTTCTGGCTTACAGAAGGCAGCCTTCTTGCTGTATCCATACGTGGAGAGAGAGAGAGAGAGAGAGAGAGAGCTCTATGGTGTCTTCCTAGAAAGGCACTAATTCCATCATGAAGGTCCTACCTTCGTGATATCATATAACCTTAATTATCTTTCAAAGGTTCCACTTCCAAATACCGCCATGTTAGGGGTTAGAGCTTTAACATATAAATTTTGGAAGGACATGATTCAGTCCATAGTATTTCACCAGTTTTGTGCTCCCTAAATACAATGGTAAGACAGGCATAGGATAGACATTCCATTCCAAAAGGGAGAAATAGGAAAGAAAGAAGGGATGATGGGTTCAAAGTAAGTCCAAAACCTAGCAAAGAAAATTCTATGAGATCTTAACACACAAGAATAATCCTCCTTGGTTTATAGTTCTGCCGTCTAAGTCCAGGGAGTGGCAACTGGCCCAGGGAAACCAGAGAGCCAACCCCACCCTCTGAAACTGAGGAACTAGCCTTGCCCTTCGCCTGTGATGCGAGTAGTAGCTCTGATGATCTTTGAATTGCCTTTGGCATCATTCTTTCTTTTTCTTGGGGAATAATGCCTATTGTTAGCAGAATAGTTCTTTGCTTTGTTTTGTAGAATCCAAGAAGTCCGATAGCTTCCCTTCATTCTTTTTCTGTTTGATCTTTCCCTTTTAGTTAAAATGGCAGTGTCTTTGCTAGCATAAACCATCTCTATTCCTAGCCTCTGCTAAAATAGCTGGTTAAATTCATGAATCACATCCGTAATCTCTACCAAATGACTGCTGAGCCATACCTTAAGCAGTTCTTTAGATTACGCTTTCTCACTTTTTGCAATATAAATAGACTGGTTCATTTTGGTTTAACAATTCCATCTTCAATTTTATCTCCCTCTTGTCACATTTTACTGTAAGCACTCAGGACAAACCAAAGTGCTCCTTCAACATTTAGCTTAGAATTGTCCTCAAATTATCCAATTTCATCTCTTCCAAGTTGTACCTTACACAAAAACTAGAACACAATTCAGCCAAGTTCTTGGCCACTTTGTAACAAGAATTGCTTTTGCTCCCATTTCCAGTAGCAGCTTCCTCATTTCTGTCTGAATGGCCTTTACTGTCACTATTACTACCAACATTCTGTTCATGATGATTTATGTATTCTCTAAGAAGACGGTAGATTTCTGTACAGCTCTCTCTCTTTTTTCTTTTTTCTGTGATCTCGAAAGAATCAACTTTAATAGTCCCTTCATGGCAATCTCAGCTTTTTCTGACATGCACCTCAAAACACTCCCAGCCTGTAGAGAGCAAGATGGAGTCTCCCATGTCAAGCAGAGCCTGTGTCAAGCAGGTAAGGTACTGCCATTAGGAGATGTCACGGGGACCAACGCTAGCTGACACCCCAGAACTGATGACCAGCAGAAACAGAGGAGGTCCGCAAGGGCCCGAAACCAATTAATCCCTTTATTATTTATTTATTTATTTATTTATTTAGATTTTTTATTTATTTATTTGCGAGAGAGAGAATGAGAGACAGAGAGCATGAGAGGGAGGAGGGTCAGAGGGAGAAGCAGACTCCCCGCTGAGCAGGGAGCCCAATGCGGGACTCCATCCTGGGACTCCAGGATCATGACCTGAGCCGAAGGCAGTCGCTCAACCAACTGAGCCACCCAGGCGCCCGAGCCTAATTAATCCCTTTAAAAAGGGGAGGATTTTGACAGCAAACTGTCAGACCCTTCAGACATAACCCTTCTACGTCTGACCACTTAAAAAAGGCAGCTGCGGCGGAAGGCTCGACCCGATGGATCTCGGAACAGAACTGAGATCCTTCACTGCTTGAACATCAGAAGCTGTAACTGCAAAGAGCTGACCCAGACCAGACCAAGGCCTTATCTCAATTGCACACCCCCAAATGGACTTTGCATTTTGTTCATTAACTTCCTGCACCCTTCTATTATCTTGTTTGTTGTGTGACTTGTCTTTGGTCCTGCTCTGTGTGCTGTGTAAGAAGCCAAGTTTAATCACATGGTAAAATGTCATTGAATTTGGAATCCTGAACCTGCTTCATAATTGTGATTTAACTTTGCCTTATGATTGAATAAAGCTGACATTGTGGAAAACACAGCTCATGTTTGAGCCTTCGTAGCACGCTCATGACACAGCCTGTACCCATTACCCAGTTTCAAAAATCCTTCCACATTTTTTTTTAAGATTTTTATTTATTTATTTGAGGGAAAGAGAGAGAGGGGGCAGCAGGGAGGGGCAGAGGGAGAGGGAGAGAGAGAATCTCAAACGGATGTCCGGTGAGTACAGAGCTGGACATAGGGCTCGATCCCATGACTGTGAGATCATGACCTGAGCCGAAACCAAGAGTTGGATGCTTAACTGACTGAGCCACCCAGGCACCCCAACACATCCACATTTTTTGGTATTTGTTACAATAGCACTCTACTTGTTGTACCAGTTCTTGTCTTAGCCCAGGCTGCTATAACAGAATGCCATATACTAGTTAGCTTAAACAACAGACATTAATTTCTCACGATTATGGAGGTTGGAAGTGTTAGAGTAGGCAGTTAGTTAGGTTCTAACAGGATGCCTAGAGGCTAGCAAAGATGAAGTCATGGCCAACTCTGAGGAAGTCAGAGGCTTGTTGAGCAGCACTCCAAAGCAAAACCGTAAGAAACCAGATCAAACCAGACAGGCCCAAGATGGATGACAAATTAGGCCAAAGTTCACATTTTCTTTCATTCTATGACATTACCATCCTAAAATCTCCTCCCTAAGGATGCCTTGACAGGAAACCCCTAGCCAAATAAGGAAGAAAAACCATGTAACCCTGTTTACAAGAAATCTCCACCTCAGGTAATGAATATCTCACCCCTTGTTAACCACTGTCAATAAAAGAGAGAAATCCAAACCCCAGGGGACACAGCTCTGCCTAGAGCTCACCTACTCTCATATTCCCAGAGTATACTTCCACTTTAATAAACTTTCCTCCTTATACTGTTCAGCTTCTGTGTTATGTTTGTCTACGAATTCTTTCTCCTGAGGAGACCCAGAGCCTCCACTAACATCTTTTGGACTGGCTGGGTCCAGGCCTCAGGGCTCAGTCTCCCCAGTCCACCCAGCAACAGAAGTCCTAGATTAGGGTGCCATCTTGGTTGGGTTCTTGATAAGGACCCTCCCTTTTCCTGGATTGCAGGTGGCCCTTTTTTTTTTTTTCTGTGTCTTTACATGATAGAGCAATCTTTCTGGTCTCTACTTATATGGGCACTAGTCCCATCATGAGGACCCTACCCTCATGATCTCATCTAAACCTAATTACCTCCCAAAGGTCCCATCTGCAAACAGCATCATCAAGTGAATACTTTGAGGGCATACAACATTAAATCCATAACACCTTCTTTTCATCTTTTATCCATAATTCAAAAGCAACATCTTAACCACATCCACCTCAACCAAGGGAACTTCAGGTCTTTTATCTAGGTTTGGTGCTATAATTATTGTAATATATTGCTCTATTTATTAGGAAACCAAGATATTTAAGACTGGTAGAAAGGTTTCCTTCGCTTTGTAGTAATGAAAAGACTGAAAAAAAAAAAATGGAATGAACTGCCTCAAATCTAATTTGAGCATGAAGCTATTGCAAAAAAAAAAAAAATATATATATATATATATATAATGCCAAGATTTTAAGAACACATATACAATGGTTCCAAAAAAACAAAAAATCAAACCCCTCAACCAAGAAATGAATTTGACTTTCTATTCATCAAACTAAAAATCATTACTCAATTTACTATTGAATTTTAATTGATACAAATTAATATATAAGTGAAAATCTCACACATGAATTTGTACAGAAGAAAAATGGAGAAATTCATAATTTCATTAAAAAACTCAAAAGAGGGGTACCTGGGTGTCTCAGTCGGTTAAGCACCTGCCTTCTGCTCAGGTCATGATACCAGGGGCTTGGATTCAAGCCTGGCAACTGGGCTTCCTGCTCAGCAGGTAGTCTGCTTCTCTCTCTGCCCTTCCCCCTGCTCATGTCCCTTCCCCCACCTCAAATAAATAAATAAAATCTTAAAAAAAACCTCAAAAGAAACATAGATATTAAGAACTAATACTCAAATTAGCAATTTAAATTTTTTAAATATAAAAATAGTCAAATATAAAACAAAATAAAGTGGGATTGAAGTGACTTCCTAAATCTAAATTCAGTGGAAAAATCAGAAATGAAAAACAAGATAAGTTTTACAACATGCAAGTAAAAAAATTTTTGAAAAATAAATTTTATAAAATATAAAACATTTCCTAGAATCACATATTTAATGTTAAGTTAATGTTAAGCCCAATATTCTAATCTAATTTGTATTTTTAATTGAGCAATGATGCCAATTAAAGAGGAAATTCAACATGGGCTCAGAACATACAGAAAGCTAACTTAAAATGTATAGGTCTTGGGTGCCTGGGTGACTCAGTCGGTTAAGCGGCTGCCTTTGGCTCAGGTCATGATCCCAGAGTCCTGGGATTGAGTCCCGCATCGGGCTTCCTGCTCTGCAGGGAGCCTGCTTCTCCCTCTCCCTCTGCCTACTTGTGTTCTCTCTCTATCTCTCTGTCAAATAAATAAATAAAATCTTTAAAAAAATAAAAAAATAAAATGTATAGGTCTTATAAGTGAAAACATAAGAAAACTTTAAGAATGTAGCATAAATACTTGGACTTATTTGATCCTTTCTCATTTCTAGAAATGTAATCTGTTCGGTAGCAGAGTGGCAGTGAGGATCTCTCAGTGAAAATAATTCAATTATGATCTTGGACAGAGTGGATTGCTTTTGATCACTTGACCCCAATTAGGCCAATGACAATCTATTTTCTACTCTTTGTGCACTTGGAACATTTTTTTTGTTGAGAGGTGGTACATGTTCAAGAGAGGTTAATGGACCTGAATAAAAATTTGTACCAGGGAAATTTACAGACAAGCTAAGATAAAGTTTTGTCTTTTTTTTTTTTTCCTCCAAATGGCTTAAAGACTTAGAGAATGACAAATTATAAAAAGAGTAAGATAAATTAGATGCATAATTAGGAAGAGAGGCTAAAGAGGGGTAGAAAGTCATTGTTGTCATCATATCCTTAGTTCCATTTTCTCCTGGGTCCCAGTTATATTATAATGTCTGAATTCTTTATGAGACTGGAGTTATTATAATAAATCTCCCTTAGATAGCCCAGTGAGTCTTTGTCACAGGGTCATATGATTGAACATCAAGACTCAACAGAGTGTAGCCATACAGGGCTTTCCTAAAGGCAAAGGATATAGGAGAGCAGGAGTAAAAAACAGGCACAGATGAGCAATGAGGACTAAGAGTTCCAGACACAGCCCCCCAGGAGGCACTTATCCAGATTAGAACCATCAAGATATGTACAAGAAATCTTAGTTTCAAAGGAACTTAAACAAAAGGATCTAACAGTGTCTTTTTATGTCTCACTGGTTATAAAGCCTGTCTTTGTAACCCTTTAAAAGAAACCTCTACACACATGTAAATCATATAACTGGCTCAGGGTGTTCCCAGGGGAATTTAAAACTTTAATAACATGTTGTAAATAATGATTTTGCCCATCTCATTCATTTTTTGGCTAAAGCAACTGCCAGACTTTCAAACATGCCTGGGGAGAAGCACAGAGCTGACAGTTCCTGATTATACACAGTCCAACACAAAATACTGTTAAAAATATGTTAAATATGTATGCATTTGTTTATTACTTGTTTCCCAACCATTTCAAAGTATATTTACTTTGATGTCATTTTTTTTAAATATACATAGGTTGAAATGGGTAAACATTTTCTTTCTTTTTTTTTTTTTAAAGATTTTATTTATTTATTCATGAGAGAGAGAGAGAGAGAGAGAGGCAGAGGGAGAAGCAGGCTCCCCGCAGAGCAGGGAGCCCGATGCGGGACTCGATCCCAGGACCCTGGGATCATGACCTGAGCTGAAGGCAGACGCTTAACCGACTGAGCCACCCAGGCGTCCCTGGGTAAACATTTTCTAAACCACTCTACATGTAAACTAGAATTGAACAATTAACTACATAGATGGTAAGTGGTGGGAGTCAGGTTTCTCATTATTGGAGAGAAAGATTACAGAGAAGCAAGGGGAGAAGGTTGAACTAATACATGTGGTAATGGATTAGAGTTAGAGTTAGAGACATGAGTATGAACAAACATTTAACTTAATTTAGATACAGATAGTTACATATAGACATATGTATATAAATATAAGGATATACAAGGGTTAGTATAGACACATTTATTCCCTTGTCTGTCTGCTGTGTAGCCTAGATGTTGAGACATCCAGGTAGCAGTAAGTACACAGCAATATCATTCTCCAGTACTAGAGGGAACTAGCTAGCACTCCTTGGAGAAATGGATGAGTCTAGAGGTGGGACAAGGAATACATAATATAAGCATGGAGCATCTTATAAGGCTAGAAAGTAAGGAACGGCTCAAAAAATAAACAGACACACCAATGGAGTTATGTCAAAGAGACAAAGGAACCAAATGAATGGGCTTCCAAAGGTCAAACTGGAACTATATGAGCAGCAAAATAAAAATGTATTAGATTCTAACCCAAAGAACGAAATATTTACTTGGCCATACATACATAAATGTGAAAAAAATCAGCAATCTTCTGTGCAGAAGAATTCACATAATTGATGCAAAAACTCTGTTCTCAAGGAGGTGGAGAATAGTGATTTTCCAAAAGGCACATTATGGAAAATGGGGGGAAATGCTTTTTTTTTTTGAGAGAGAGAGAGTTAGAGAGAGAGATTGAGCATGAGTGCGAGAGCTGGGGGTGGGCAGAGGGAAAGGGAGAGAGAGAGAGTACCAAGCAGGCTCCACACCCAGCATGGAGGCCCATGCAGGGCTCGATCCCACAACCCAGAGATCATGACCTGTGACAAAATCAAGAGTTGGACACATAAACGACTGAGCCACCCCAGGCACCTCAAAAGGCACTTTGTAATAGAGCAATCTGACAAATATTACCTCAGTCAGATAATCAAGATTAACAACAGTGATAAGTCATGTTGATAGCATGTGCCCTTGATATGATGTGATAAGAATGACAATTTATTTCTGTGATTTTTCTCTAAAGAGCATATAGACCATATGTAAAAATATCAGAACATATACCCAACTGAGGGGCATTCTACAAAATACCTGACCAGTATTCCTTAATACTGTCAAGGTCAGTAAAACAAAGAAACCCTTAGAAACTGTCACAGCCAAGAGAAGCTTAAGGGGACATGATGGCTAAATGTAATATGGTATCCTGAATGAGACCATGGGCCAAAAAAGAAAAAAAAAGACATTAGGTAAAAACTAAAGAAATACAAATAAAGTATCAATGAACTTTAGTTGATAATAGTGTATCAATATTTTTTATTAGTTGTAACAAATGTATCATATTAGTATAAATTGTTAACAATGGAAGAAACTGGGTGTGAGTTAAATGGAATCTGTATTATCTTCAAATTTTTTCTGTAAATTTAAAGTTACTGTAAAATTAAAATTTTATTTTAAAACACTTATGTAAAAACCTAAGAAGACAGATAAATAGAGATTCAATAAGTCAATCAACATCCACTTGATGGAATATTATGCAGCCATTAAGCATTTTAATATTTGAAACTTTCTTGCAACAATAACTATATTTATATAACTATAGAACACTACAGACCACTATAACACAATATATATCACTATATGTGACATTATATAAAATATATTAAATAATGTATCTTACTGATAACCAATATGCTTCATGTGTATATCACTGCCTGTGTATAACACCATATCTTCATATACATTAATACAACTGCAAAACGTATTTGGGAAATCAGTTCTACTATCAAGATAATGTAAAGTTTTGTAACTTTGAATATTCCCTTTTTAAGTAATGATATTATTTTTATGAAAATACATAAATAAATACAAATTTTCATTCTAGCAGATTCAGTATCACTATATTTTTGGAAGTAGTCTATTCTTTGTAGCCAATGGGGAACTGGTTTATTTTAAATTCTCTTTAGTAAAGGTATTCGGTAAAAATGGCTGTCCTTGGGCCATCTAGCAATTAGAATTCAGGAAACAATTTTTCTGGGTCACTTCAGTTATTTTCCTCAACCCGAGGAGCTTATCATTAATTATAAGTCTTTTAGCATAGTACAGAGCTCAATAAAACATTCTATGATTTTTAGTCCTATGAGGAGTTCTTCACTATTCCTAATCACCAGAATCAGTCCACAGTGGGTTTTGTAAGGCTTCACGGAATAGATACGACCTTGCTCTCCTTCTCATCACTTTTTCCTCCACCTTGCAATCTAATCTGGCTTTACACAGTTGCTGTTTACCAGAGGCAGGTACAAAACATCAGCCAAGTCTAGTGTTTTCCAAATAGAAGAGTGTGATCAGAGGCCAGAGGTTGGCAAGATAACATTATTTTCCTCCTTCTGTTGTTCCATTAATTTACATTCCCTGGTGAATAACACTCTCTCTCTCTCTTTTAAATCTACGTTAGGAATGTAAAACTCTATGAACATTTTCTAAATAAGGGAAACCAGTGAGGCTATGGCTATTTCTATGTTTTGTTTTGTTTTGTTTTTACACTGAATTTACAGCGTTTTTAATGGAGCTTTCAATTCATGGTGTATAATAGAACAAATAAATGTGAATGGATTGGATCATGTCTCAGTTACATACTGCTCTTGTAATCCAAGACACAGTCCCAGGGATTATTGTAATATTAAAATTAAATAAAAAGGTAATGAAAAAGATGCATTGGACATACACAAGCAACTATTATTATTACTTTTAAAGTTCTTTTTTTCATGGCAAGACATAGTTCAGCCATAAAGCTTCTTGAGTATGCATGAAAAAGACAATGAAAAAAGGTACTGAGCTATGCTTCTGTCAAGATAAAAGTGGTACATTGTATATATATTTTATTATACAGCTACATTTTCAAAAGTATTTTCTACATAAAATCTCATTGACTTCAATTAGAATTTGCAATCTAAGTACACCATATGGCTTTGCTTAAAAGCAATGAGACTATTAAATTTAATTACTTTTATATGTGTCTCGCATGGTAAAGGTGTTTGTTAAAGGAGCAGCAGTATATGAGAATTATTTCTAGTAAAAATTGAAAACTAGGAAGATGGCTACTGTCTGGTTGTTACTAATTGGCAGTCAATGCCACAAGAAAAGTAATTTTTGTAATACTGAAAAATAGCAGGCAGAGAACAATGACACTTTGCTAGTTTCATTGCTTCTTTATATAGCAACATTTGAATATAACGTGAATTAACACTAGTGTTCTAAAAGCAAAGTATTTATTGTACTTCTAGGTCTTGTCTTCCCTTCTCCCTTCCCCATAACAAATATTGATGACATTATGGTTATTTCCTTCATCTTGTTCCATTAGAAAAAGTGTTGCAAAGTTAAATCTCTAATAAAGTCAGATATGCAATATAATGGAGAGAAATGAGTTATATTTCACTTGCAAATATTGTTGGACAGCATTAGGGAATACTAAAGTACTAAATACTAAAGTACTAAAGCTGAGTGGTGAAGGGGCAAGGTGGAGTGACCTTGTTTTGTTTGCATAGAATAGCAGGTTCCTGCCCCACTGAAGTTAACTATCTTTGCAATCATCAATCATCATATGCATTATATTTCAGGAAATGCCTGCTCAGGTAAGGAGGATATATCCTTTATGATTTTTCAACAAAATAATTTGCGCTGATTTTAAAAAAATATGTATTATGTGATTTGTACTGTCTGGTGGTTACTAACTGGCAGTGATTAGTACTAAATATTTTAATTAGAAAAAGTGTTGCAAAATTAAATCTCTAATAAAGTCAGATATGCAATATATGCAAACTATATCAACACTAATATTAGTACTATTCTAGTGATTAGTACTAAATACTAAATACTAAATATTGTGGCAAACTGGAAATAAGACACCATTTTAAAAGTATAATCTTATGTTAGCTCCGGCTAATTTCCCCATGTGACAACTGAATTTTATCCACTATTGCCAGATCTGGTGATTTTTCTTTTACAAAGCTGAAAATCTAGATATATGAACTAAAATATCCAAATTTTAAAAGAAAAATATTAAACAATTTATGAGCAAAATATATATAGAGATAGATAGAGATATATATAGATATAGATATATATATCTCCAGACTAAATATTGTTCATGGGTTGTCCCTTTTTTTTTCTTTTTCTAGCATTCTGACTTATATCACCAAAAAAATTGCTAAGAAAGTAAACAAAAACCATTTTTTCCCTACTTACTCATGCAAGCAATAAAATCAGAAATATCAGAAATTCTAGGCAATGAAAAGTAGCTGTTTTTCCCTAAACAAAACAAAACATAAATAGTTGAGTAAACAGTCCAGTAAAATTAGAAAAAAAATTGCATTATAAAATCTTATTAAAAGCTAATAAAGTTCATTCAATTTCTAAAAAAGTATAATTTCTTTCATTCTTATGGTAAACTGTTTTTTTCCGATTTTGACTTGCTTTAAGATTCTGTGCTTATTCCTAGTTCAAAAATGGTTGACTGAACATAGATGATTATCATTCCTCCTATTAGAATCTCAATAAAATCACATAATAAGTATTATTTTAAAAATCAGCACAAATTGCTTTGTGGAAAAATCATAAAGGATATATCCTCCCTACCTGAGCAGGCATTTCCTGAAATATAATGCAAATGATGATTGCAAAGATAGTTAACTTCAGTAGGGCAGGAACCTGCTATTCTATGCAAACAAAACAAGGTGACTCTACCCTGCCCCTTCACCGCTCAGCTTCAAAAAAAAAAAGTGCATCCTCCACTTTCAGATCATGCTTGCATTAGCTTCAAGAAGAGAGGAAAAGAAGTAGAAGAACTTTTTGTTGTTTTGTTTCTTATTTTATTTTTGTCTTTTGGAAGTGTCCTTGAGGCTCTTGACAGGGTCAATGTTTAAGGAGCTGTGGAACAGCTGCACCTGTCACCTGTTTCACTTAGCTATTTCCTGCATTTTCCTCCTGTATTAACTATGTTCACAACAATCGAAATTGGGGAAATATGCACCTGGCAGCACCCAGAACAGAACTAAGCAAAAATCTTAGATATCTTCCCCATAAGAAATGGACATCTTCACTCCAAAACGTATTTTCTCCACATTTCCTTAAAAGCAGCCTATGCGGCCGTAACGGCCATCGCGGCAGCCGCGGCGGTCTCCCGGTGCCCTCCTCAGGTGAGCTGGGGCCGCACGGACCCGGCAGAGGGAAGGATTCTGGCAATCAAGTAACAACTTAGAAGATGCTTCTCTTAACCAGCCCAAGGGGATAAGTTGCAATGCCTAGTTAACATTTCCTCTGGTGGCTAGTGATTTGAAATGGCTGCTGTTATAGACCAACTGAACTTCTGAGATCTCCGCTGTTTCCAGTTCCTCTTGAGTCTGCTGATCAATCACATGGAACTTCTTCACACTGTCCAAGAGCACAACTGTACTGTGGCTGAAGCTGCTGAAAGATGGCAGAAGAAGTGGTTGTAGTAGCCAAATTTGATTATGTGGCCCAACAAGAACAAGAGCTGGACATCAAGAAGAATGAGAGATTATGGCTTCTGGATGACTCTAAGTCCTGGTGGCGAGTTCGAAACTCCATGAATAAAATGGGTTTTGTGCCTTCTAACTATGTGGAGAGGAAAAACAGTGCTCGGAAAGCATCTATTGTAAAAAATCTAAAGGATACCTTAGGCATTGGAAAAGTGAAAAGAAAACATAGTGTGCCAGATTCTGCATCTCCTGCTGATGATAGCTTTGTTGACCCAGGGGAACGTCTCTATGACCTCAACATGCCTGCTTATGTGAAATTTAACTACATGGCAGAGAGAGAGGATGAATTATCATTGATAAAAGGGACAAAGGTGATCGTCATGGAGAAATGCAGTGATGGGTGGTGGCAGGGTAGCTACAATGGACAAGTTGGATGGTTCCCTTCAAACTATGTAACTGAGGAAGGTGACAGTCCTTTGGGTGACCATGTGGGTTCTCTGTCAGAGAAATTAGCAGCAGTTGTCAATAACCTAAATACCGGGCAAGTGTTGCATGTGGTACAGGCTCTTTACCCATTCAGTTCGTCCAATGATGAAGAACTTAATTTTGAGAAAGGAGATGTAATGGATGTTATTGAAAAGCCTGAAAATGACCCTGAATGGTGGAAATGCAGGAAGATCAATGGAATGGTTGGTCTGGTGCCAAAAAACTATGTTACCATTATGCAGAATGATCCATTAACCTCAGGTTTGGAACCATCACCTCCGCAGTGTGATTACATTAGGCCTTCACTCACTGGAAAGTTTGCTGGCAATCCATGGTATTATGGGAAAGTCACCAGGCATCAAGCAGAAATGGCATTAAATGAAAGAGGGCATGAAGGTGATTTCCTCATTCGTGATAGTGAATCTTCGCTAAACGATTTCTCCGTATCACTAAAAGCACAAGGGAAAAACAAGCATTTTAAAGTCCAACTAAAAGAGACTGTCTACTGCATCGGGCAGCGTAAATTCAGCACCATGGAAGAACTTGTAGAACATTACAAAAAGGCACCAATTTTCACAAGTGGACAAGGAGAAAAACTGTATCTTATCAAGCATTTGTCATGATAATTCTGACCAGAAGTGACTGCCTCACAGCTATAATTCGTCATGTAATTAAAGACTGAGAAAATGTCAGTCCAGTCATGTTTGATTGGAAATTGCTTTCTGACCCTACATGAGAATTGACTATAATACATAAGTATTTTTATTATAACTCAGCCCATACATATATACTACGTATGCAAAGCGTCTGCACAAAGCAGTTCCTTATCCTTGGTCTTCTGTTTTATTGTTTTCTTTGCTGTTTTTCTCTTTGCTTCTAATATTAAGGTTTTATATTTTGAAAAAAATAATGCAGATCAAAAGTCTTTACAGGGAAGAATTTATTGGTTTATTTTCTTTATTTCCTTGTACGGGCACCGTATTAGTCACTTCTGCAATGGTTTCTCTTCATATAAAATTATTATATCAGTATATGGCATATGTTAAAATAAATTTCTTCGACAATGTTTTTTTCTGTGACTAAATAGCAATAATAAATGGAAAATTAGAAATTATTTTCAGGTATTTGTTGTAAGCCATTGGAAATATCAAGTATGTTGTGTCTGCCATTTTAAAAAAATTATTCATTGTCTTCATTGTAAAGCAAAACAAATAGGACGTATGTTTGAAAACGTATCTTGTACACTTTTAATTTACAGCTGTTGGAAACAAAATCTCTAAATTTCTAGGAAAAAAAAAAAGCAGCCTATGCATCACACCACTAACTTACTTTAGGAGACCTCCTTTAATCATTGCCAGAGGAGCAAAAAGTGTTACTAATGCTAAGGAAATGTATGCAAGTAAACAATATATCGCAGGAGATAACCCTACTTATAAATATTAGAAGACAATTATACATAAAATTGTTTGACAATTGAGGGAAGTCAGTAGTATGAAGGAAAAATAAATATAACAAACTTTCAAGGGAAAAAACAACAACAACACAAAGAATGCTGGAAAAGTAGTGATGCAGACAGGCCAGTCTGAGGACCCAAGGGGGGCCCTATAGGACCAGCCAAGAGGGTCCTTGGCTTCCTGCAGGAAGGAAATCCAATGTGAGCCAGCAGGTGGTAAAAGCAGAGTTTACTGAAAATAGAGCAAATATAGACTGACTTAGTGTCTGGGAGACTCAAAAAGGAAAAGAGGGGTGTCATTTTTGTTTTGGGTCTGGGGGTTTTTATAGACGATTGTGATCTGGTGCACGTGTCCTTTCGGGCATCCAGGAACCGGTCAGAATGAGGACAAGGTCCAGGTGTCCATCATAAGTCACTTATTTCCTGAAGTCAGGGGTTTTGGCCTCGAGATGTCTAGTGCCAGTAGTCTGGAATACCTGCCTGATAGCTTCACCTGGTTATTCTCCCCTGGTCCTTCTTTAGCTGTCACCTATTCTAGTGAAATCATTAATTCCTTGTCCTTAACAAGGAGGACATAGATTATTTGCATTCTGAGGCATGTGTAGAGTGGGGTGGGGGTGCAAGCCCTAGCAAGAATAGAAGCCAGATTGGAAGCAAAAGCAAATCCAAAGAGCTTTTTCTCTCAGGGGGACCCTTCAGTTTCCCTGTCTCAGTAGCATGAATTTTATAAAAATAAAATTAATACCCTCAAAGGGACTAACAGTAATATCTCATATAAAACCAAAATTAGGTTTTATCAGAAAGTAGAGACAGATTTCTTTAAAACTAAAATTTGTGGGCGCCTGGGTGGCTCAGTTGGTTAAGCGACTGCCTTCGGCTCAGGTCATGATCCTGGAGTCCCTGGATCGAGTCCCGCATCGGGCTCCCTGCTCGGCAGGGAGCCTGCTTCTGCCTCTGACCCTCCTCCCTCTCATGCTCTCTGTCTCTCATTCTCTCTCTCAAATAAATAAATAAAATCTTTAAAAAAGGGGCGCCTGGGTGGCTCAGTTGGTTAAGCGACTGCCTTCGGCTCGGGTCATGGTCCTGGGGTCCCGGGATCGAGTCCCGCATCAGGCTCCCTGCTCAGCAGGGAGTCTGCTTCTCCCACTGACCCTTCCCCTCTCATGCTCTCTGTCTCCCATTCTCTCTCTCAAATAAATAAAACCTTTAAAAAAAAAAAAAATCTTTAAAAAAAAATAAAAAAAATAATAAAACTAAAATTTGTGATTATAAAGAAAAAAAATACAGAAGAGAAAATAAAATGAAAATTGTATATTCCAACAAATACATTTTTGAGACATAATCTAACAGTGGCAAATTATCAAATGTTAGTGCAGAAAGTCAAACAGACTTGAAAAAATGTAAAAAAAATATAAAGCACATGAATAATTGATCCAATCCAATAGGACTAACACAAAGAGGGAAAGGAGATAAAAAGGACAGAGGGGGAGAAAATCCCTAAAGAATTTCTTTAATCTCCAATAATGAAGGCTAATATATTCCTTCATAGCAAGAGGAAAAACCTAAGGAAAAAATTCACATGTTTAAATGTACCTCAGTGTGTTTACTAAATGCAAGATCATAGAAATATATTCTCCACAGGACTCTTTGGAGAAAGGATTGATTGCAGACCAGGAAAATATAAAATGAGCCTGGAGAATAACAGAAAATAAGGAAACATTCAAAACAGAACACGGTGTGTTGTAAGTGCAAAAGAATCAAAATGAAGAACTCCCAATGGTCAAAAGCTAAAATGATTTGGACAAAAATATAAATAGCAATAGCACTGGATTATAACCCATCAAATAAAATAAATTTCCATAAAACTTACTGTTCTCTATAAATAACTGAATGAATACATATACAGAGGAGAAGGGACAGCTGTCCCTTGTGGAAGAAGTCCATGCGATGCGAAAGGAATGAGGAACGCAGAACACTGACATTAGAACGCTACTGTCATAATTGTTGGAGGACAAAATTTCCAAGAGACTGAAAGCTATTTGCATCATCTCAAATTGTTTCTTCCAAAATGCTCATTAATTTCAAAGGGAAAAATGGTCAGTTGCAGTGGAAGAAGCCAGCAAACACCATACTGGAGTAAACTGGAGGGAATTGGTGGCATGTAAAGGACATTTGGTAGGAAAAGAAAAAAAAAAACTTAAATCTGCATTATAATTATAAGAAATATAAAACTAAAAAATTGGGAGATGCCCAAGATTTGTCCCAAGATTTATGGGTTATAAAAAGGATTGATCTTTCCTTAAATAACAGTGTTCTGGGCTTTACGAGCAAGTCTATTGACACTTTTAAAAAAAAAATTGTTGAATTAGTTAAGAGAATTTCCAAACATCTAAGGAAAGCATCAAATTTTGAATAGTTGATTATCCTGCTCTCTGTCATTCTACTAAAGTTATGCAAAATTATTCTTTATCTTATTTGTGAGTAAAATGAGTTGAGGTAACCCAAATAAAAAATCAAGTATACTTCTTTCTATCTGTAGAAACATGATCATTGAATAACTGTATAATTACTCAATTTTAAAATGCGAGGGACAATCATTTGTTTTCTCCCTTGAAATACATACAAAATTCAATAAATAGAACCAAACCTGCTGGAAAATCTGTGAAATGTTTAGCTACCTTAGAGATAAGCACCACAGGTTTGGGTCTTGGGTTGAGAGTTTATGCTTTACAGTTTTTCTTCTTGTAGAGCAATTCTACTGCAACCCACTGGGTCAATCAGGTAGTCTATGAAGTACAGAACTAAATCTTAGAATGGGTTTGACGGCTTTGGCATGGATGATAGGCAAGAATAGGATTTCATATTATCATCAAACCACCTGCCTTTTCCCCCAGTGAGGGATCTATTTCTCCTAATTTTGCAAAGGTATTATTAAATTCAATCTCATTATGTTATAAACATTATCAAGATATATTCTACCTGATCTTATATACTACCAAATATTTTATATGTGATTCCTGGCCATTTCTCTAAAACTGAATTATATTTCCTGCTTTAGAAAGGTCTTGGATCACATTTCCTCTGCTTGTGATATATCCTCAAATTTAATTTAACTTGTCCTATCAACAGAATATGATGTTATTAATAATATGGTAGATGCCATAATAACTCAATCATATTAAAGAAGAAACAGGTAGGCATAGAATTATTTTGGAGTCCAAGAATGACTTGGCACAGGATGTAGCCAGAAAGAGACATGCTAAATCATTTGATTGAAACTTGGATACCATAAAAATTGGCACGGAGGAGATTTAAGTCAAGCTGATTTAGGTTTATTTGCTGTGGCTAAAGGAAGCCTTTTCTCATGTTCATAAAACCAATAAAATACATAATTAAATATGCTGATTTAATTCGTGCTCATAATAAAGAATTTGATAAATTAGAAAGTTATTTTTAGTTCCAAAATCTTTTAAACTATAATTTTACACTATTTCATTTGAATATGAAATGTACAAATATATGTACACATATACATATATGTGCATGAAGAAATAGAGACTATGAAATTTTATGGTATGGGTATTTATTCTTTTTTCTTAAAATGTCCAGGATCTCCTGTCCAATGCTAGTGTCTAGCTCCACTGCATCTGCTTTTGAAGTCTAACAGTACAATGAGCCACTGTTCTTATCTTTCAAATAACACTGATCTGTAAATCTGGTATGTGTATTTTATCATCAATTGTCTTTGTTCATTCAACCAATCCTTATAATAATCCTTTTTTATAGGTATAATAGTTATCAATATATTATATGGATGATGATGAAAGTAAACCTCATAATCATAAAATTAATTATTCAAAGTCAAATAACAATATTTCAGCCCAAGATATCTCAATCAACAGTATAATTATAGCATTTCTGACTCAATCATTATCCCTCACAAATACAAGTATCTTTTGCCTACAGTGTTGTTTTTATTTTTAACTATCCAAGTAATGTCAAAATCTCTAACTCTCCTCTCTTACCTTGCCAATAGGTACACACCAAAAGCCAGAATTACTGGCTACATGTCCTATATCAATGATTGGATTATAAAGAGCAAAGACTATATTTTTAGAAATTTCTACATTAGACATAAAGAGTGAGCTGATTCAAGATATATCTGAGAAAGTTGAGAGCCAACTATCAGAGGAGCTCAAAGGCAGAATTTTTCAATTCTTTTTCAAGTGGTAAAATCAAAGACCAGTGATGAATCTGATGTGAAAGCATGTTCTGAACATTCGAGAGTAAGGAGCAGCAAAATGGTAGATCAGGCTTCAGAAGATGTATGTCAACAGAAGTTGCCTCATTTAGTGCCTAATGCTTATCAGCATATTCTTTGATATACCTTGTCATGTGATAACGATTCCCAAAAATATATCCACAGCCTGATACCTGGAAACTGAGATTTTTTATCTGACATGGTGCACTTTTCACAGATGTGACTAAATTAAGGATTTTGATATGAGATGATCCTGGATTATCCTAGTGACCTCTCTATCGAAACACACATAATCTTGTAAGAGAGAAGCAGAGAGATGTTTGATACACAGAAGAGGAAGAGGCAAGGTGGCCATGGAGTCAAGAGATTGGAGAGAGGCAGCCATGAGCTAAAGTAAGCCAAGAGCCACTATCAGGCACCAGAAGCTGGAAGAGGCAAAAGACAGATTCTCCCCCACAGCCTCTGGAGGGAGCATGGCCTTGCCAACACCTTGATTTTAGACAGCTGGCTTCCAGAATTGTGAGAAAATAAATTCCTGTTCTTTAAGCCATCAATTTTGTTAATTTGTTAGCCTCAGAAAACTAATACATTCTTCATGATGTTCTATAGACATTGTACTTGGGCCATTGAGAAGGTGGCATCTTCCCACAGTGCAGAATGGAGTGAGCACGGAAGTAGAAGGCATTGCAGAGTGGTGTCATTCTGGAGTGAACGGCATTACGTTAATATAGTGATTTTTATGTTTTTAATTATAGACATATTTTGTTGACCATAAATCTAATCATGCATTAATTGTTTAATATACTGTTTTAGTACATTTGATTAGCTCCATCAGTGCACAAAGGTAGGTAGGTCGTGATATAGAGTGTTCTGAGTAATGTCTCCCAAACTTGTTGGAAAATAAAGTTGATCATTGTAGTAGGCTAAATTATCCCCCCCCCTTTGAAGTACACTTTTGTTCTAATCCCAAGAATCTTAAAATATCTAACATAGCAAAAGAATTAATATTATTTTATATGACAAAAGGTATGATTAAATTAAAGATCTTGAGAGGAGGGTTATTCTGGATTATTAGGGAGGGCCCTAAATGCAAGCATATGTATCCTTGTAAGAGAGAGACAGGGTTTGGAGACAGGCAAAAAGAATAAAAGGCGATGTGAAGATGGAGACAGAAATTGGAACGATGCATCTAAGAAATGCCCTGCTTCCAACCAAAAGTTGGAAGAGGCAAGCAATGGATTCTCTCCCAGAGCTCAAAGGGAGAAGACCCTAACCAGGTTTTGGACTGCTAGCCTTTGTGAGAGAATATATTTCTGTTGATTTTAGCCATTAAGTGTATTTTGTTATAGCAACCATAGGAAACATACAGTCATAAACAAGAAGAAGTAGCAGCTTAGCCATAAAAGTGGAGTATCATTTGGTGTGTAGAATGTCAGAGGGGCCAGTGCAAATAATTGTCTAATGCAGATTATACAAATACATCATTTTGGTGACTGATTTCACCACAAAAAAATGATTTATGATGATATTTTGTAATGGATCACATTATGCCAAATACTGTACTTATTCTGTAGCAGAAAAATGTATTTAATCAAAAGCAAGATAAACAAGACTAAAACTACATCAGATGTCTAGATGTTGAGTTTAGTTCAGAATAAGCACATTTAAGATCAACTACCAACATGCAAACGAAACCTACTCTTTCAGAGCCATTTTCCTAGTGTGAAGGTCAAGGTCCTAAAAATAAACGAAGAGAAGGAAAAAAAGCTCTTGAAGAACATACTTTTTGCAAAAAAAAATAAACACAAAAAAACATAAAAATAAAAAAGAACATACAGTTTGCTATTCTTTGTTTTGTATCATATACATCTATATATTTTCATTTTCCTACACAAATTTTACAGTTGTATTTTTAATGTACATGGAATAGAAATTTAACAATGCCTCTCATATTGATAAATTAGAGTTTTAAAATCAATATTATCTCAAATAATGATATGGTAAACCCAAGTGATATACCTATACTATATTTTTGTACTATTTCCAAAGGACAAATATTTTTTTATGGTTTTCATACTTGTTCTTTTGCGATTTTTTATAAAACAGCATGTTGACAATACATATAATGTCCCTTCAACTCTTTAACATTAAGATTATTACCAGTTTTTCATAGGTACAAAATGTTGTCTTTTGTATCAATATGCATGTCATTTACAATTAATTAAGCAGAATTTTCTTCTATTTACTCAAGAATAGATCATTAGAATTGAAGAGACTTTTACCACATAGAACAAAGCTGGCATGGTCAAAATAAAGCAATAATAATCTGAGTTTCAACAAAAGAAAAGGAATACTTTGGATAAGTCATTCTGAAAATATGGCTGGCAATAAATGTGCCTACTCTTGGGGCGCCTGGGTGGTTCAGTCGATTAAGTGTCTGCCTTCGGCTCAGGTCGTGATCCCAGGGTCCTGGGATCGAGCCCCACATTGGGCTCCCTGCTCCGCAGGAGGCCTGCTTCTCCCTCTTCCACTCCCCCTGCTTGTGTTCCCTCTCTCGCTGTGTCTCTCTCTGTCAAATAAATAAATAAAATCTTTTAAAAAAAAATGTGCTTTCTCTTTAGTTTATGTTTCTTACATTAGAACCAGGCTTTTTGGTTAATGCTTTTCCATCTCTAGCTGGAATATTATCTAATCGGAACACAATTATATCTTAGTATTTGACTTTTACAATTGTAGTAAATTCCAGGTAAAAAGTTTCAATATCCTATTTGCCAAAGATTTGAATTCTTATTATTAAGCTAAACTGCATGTCAAAGTAGCATTTTCTCACTTTTTCTCATTTTTCTTCATGGAAGACTTAACAAGAATGAAACATGACTTTCCTATAATTCTTACTGTATGATATGGCAAAACTAAATTACTTCATTTGAAGAACATTCATTATTATGGATAATACATGTTGATGGAAAATATGTTTATCTAAATTAGTCTTTCCTTTTTCATGATCAGTTGCTATAAAACAAATCTATAATGCTAAGCAAAGTAAAATAACTTGTGCAAACATCTTCCAGTCGCATTTTCAGAACTAGAAAACATCTTGACATCTAAACTTACATGCCATAGGATCTTTATTTCCATGACCCTAGTTTTTTGCAACATTGCAATTTCCCCCATATATATCTCTATGTGTATTTGTATATATATATAGTCTCAATCTTTACATATATACATATATATATATCAATATGTATCAATATATATGTATATATATGCAAATATATGTAAAGATTGAGAATTTTTTTAAAGTTTTCTTTATTTAAAATAGAAACATCACTTAGAGCACTATGTTAATTTTTATTGAAATGGTGGTCTTTTTGATATATAACACAGATGTATTCAACCCACACAATCATATACCATCTGAAAATACAAAGCATTATTTATTTTGATTATTAATTCAAAACCACTTTGTGTATGAGTAGATGTTTACTACTTTTTGCCAAGCAATTAAAAAATATTGATATAGCTGAGTTTTGCACCTGATTGAAAAGATGAACAAAGTGGTTGTCAAGATTTATAACACTTGAAAAGTGGTCATTGGTAGCAATAATCTTCAGAGAACAAGGTTATGAAGATGAATCCCATTGCCCCCCTCAAAAACAAACAGAAAATTGGGGCTGAGTAGAGCCCAGTTACAAACTTCTTTATACTACTAAGTGATCAGAAGTACAATAATTACAAATGAGAATCCTGGTTGTGGTCAACTATCACAACTTTTTATAGTACCTGAGAAATTTCAAAGACATAATGTGTCATTTGACATCATTATCAGCTTCCTCAGCATAATATCTGTCATCACTAATCACAGGTACATTTAGATACACTTGCATGCTTTTAAGACATTTAATCAAATCTCAACATTTCTCTTCTTAAAGGGAAATAGCAGGGTGCCTGGGTGGCTCAGTCAGTTAAGCAACTGACTCCTGATTTTGGCTCAGGTCATGATCTCATGGGTCTTGAGATGAGCTCTGCATTGGACTCCTCACTCAGCAGAGTCTGCCTGGAGAGTTTCTTCCTCTGCCCCTCCCCCCACTCACGTGCTCTCAAGCACTCTCTCTCTCTCTCAAATAAATAAATCTTTTTTAAAAAAGGGAAATAGTAAGCAATAATAATATTGAAGTAAAGAGAACAAGGGATATTTATATTATGAAAAATATTTCCATATGTTATATATTCTATATTACATCAAAAATGTTTTTCTATATTGGAAATGCAGTGCAAATCCAATAAAATAAGGATGAATTTATTTCTTACATTCTGAAATATCTGTGGGAATGCAAAGACCATAAAGTATACAATGTGACGTGGTAAAAGAATGCATTTGGGTAAGTCACACTAACTGATTTCTAGCCTTATATAGAGATACAGAAAATTAGAGTGGTATTAGCATAAAGATTGACAAATTGAAGAATGGAGTGCAATAAGAGACCATAAATAGTTCCACACTTCTCTATTTGATTAGTGACGTAAATGACGTTTTTTGTTTTTTTTTAATTTATCTTGCCCAAGCAATCCAATGAGGAAAGACATGTCTTTAAAAAATGATGCTGGAACCGTTGGATAGTCATATACAACAAAAATGAACTTTGAATTCTACCTTACACCATACATAAAAGTTAATTTGATAAGTTAATTCAATCTTAAATTGAAATGTCAGCTAAAATTGTAATTTAAAATCTATAGAATATCTTTGCAAATTGGGCGTCAGAAGAGTTTTTTTCAATTCTTAAGTGAGATTAAAAATAAATTAGACATGGGGCGCCTGGGTGGCTCAGTCGTTAAGCGTCTGCCTTCGACTCAGGTCATGATCCCAGGGTCCTGGGACCGAGCCCCGCATCAGTCTCCCTGCTCCACGGGAAGCCTGCTTCTCCCTCTCCCACTCCCCCTGCTTGTGTTCCCTCTCTCGCTGTGTCTCTCCCTGTCAAATAAATAAATTAAAAAAAAAAAATTAGACCACATCAAAAGAAAAAAAACAAAAATATGTTTAACCCAATTAAAAAGTCAGCCACAGACTAAAAACATATATCTGACAAAGGATTGTTATTCCAGATATACTTAACAAAAATCCCCAATAGCCTAATGAAACGACTAAGACACTGAATGACACTTCACAAAGATATATGAACGGACAATAAAGCACACACATACAAAAATATTCAGCACCATTTGTCATATTGGAACAGTAAAGTAGCTAATAATGAGATGTCAGTGTATATCCACCAAAATAATTAAAATTATGAAGTCTGACAATACAAAATGTTGGCAAGAATTTGGAGCAATATAGTGTTTACTCATAACTTCTATGCAAAAATGTCTGGCAGTTTCTTATAAAATAAGAAAAAAAAGAACCTATCCTTTGATTCCCAATTCCTCTCTTAATATTCACTGTAAGTAAATGGAAACATGTGCCTTAAAAGTTGTGCAATAATTTTAATAATAGGTTTATTAATATCAGCCTTAAGTGGGTTTATGGAATAAATAAGCAAAATCTGACATTTTAATGCAATGGAACACTGTTAATCATTTTTAAAAAATGAACTTCCAATTCACACAACATATAAATCTCAAAAAATGCTAAATGAAATAAATATACAACAGGGATATAATATATGAACCCATTTATGTGAATTCTAAAAGAGGTAGAACTAATCTATTGTGGAAAAATCTCAACAGTGGTTGCTTCTGTGTTTGAGGGTAAGGAATGAGCCTGAGAGAATTTTCTGGGGTGTTGATAATTTTCTAGATATTAAGAGGGTTTTGGGTTATGCAAATGTATGTATTTGTGAGAATTTACCTAGTGAAACACTTAAGTTTTTGCATTCCATTATATTTGTTTTAGCTAAAAAAAATTAAATCCATAAATAATAATGAACTGTACTTAATTATATGCATACTGAAATATTTTGGGTTAAGTGTCTTGATATCTGTCATTTATTTTGAAATGCATAGCATAGCAAGATAAATGATGGATACATAGTGGATGGATAGATATGTGATAAAACTTAATAATATATTTATTTAATATAATAAAATATTTCTAAAATTATTTCAACCTTACTGTATGCTTGATAATTTTCACAATATATTGCTGAGGTAAAAAAAAAGAAACATAACAAACAGCAATCATAATTAAAGATTATATTAGTCATTAATAATAAATGGTCTCATTTTAATTATGAATAAAATGGGATTTTTCTCCTCCATCTCCTTCTTTCATTGCTCTCCTAAAGAAGTATCCAATACTTATTAATACCTCCATCAATTTGTTGGAATATAACAAATAAAAGTCTTTGTGTGCATGTGCACATTTGCGTGTGTGTGGTGTGTATAATCCTTCCAAAGTATGTCAGAAGAATGACAGGCGTTGGTAAAGTAACATGCTATATACTTTTTAATACTTACACTTAAAATAGCTTTTACTTCGTAGAAATAAAATGTAACTGGCTGGCAGGTCTTCCATTTTTAAGATTTTATTATTATTTTTTTTTTGCAAAAAATTTCAAACGATGTATAAGTGACTCATTACTTTTATATTCTTCATGGTAAGGCTTAAATTTAGGAATACTTTAAAAAACTCTAATTAGGGGCGCCTGGGTGGCTCAGTCGTTAAGTGTCTGCCTTCGGCTCAGGTCATGATCCCAGGGTCCTGGGATCGAGTCCCACATCGGGCTCCCCGCTCTGCGGGAAACTTGCTTCTCCCTCTCCCACTCCCCCTGCTTGTGTTCCTGCTCTCGCTATGTCTCTCTCTGTCAAATAAATAAATAAAATCTTAAAAAAAAAAAGATGTTTAAAAAAAAACTCTAATTATATTAGAATATCATTCAAATAGTTTTGGATCTCTTTCTTGTGTGATAGCTATCTTTCAGATTATCTTAAAGACCAAATACTGTTATATACTGTCTACAGTTGGTTGTATAATACTTCATGATTTAGTAAAATTACCAATTTTTTGTTCTAATGGCTCTTTTTGGCCCATTAAATAATTTATTTAAGATCACTGTGTATACCCAGACACAGTGTATTATTACATTGAAACATACTTGCCTTGAATAATGGAATTTAGGACTTTCGAAGGCTAATGCGAAGGTTGGGATTGACTGAGGTACACTGCAGCTGGGGCATGGGCAGGGAACAGAGTTGAGAAATCCTACAAAAGTCATAATTCATTTTCTGTAACATTATGAGAGAGGACTATCCCTTTTTCTCATTAATTTAGCCCCCATATCTTCAATTTATGGGAGAATGTGAGAGTGAGCAAAAAATGTTATCCTAAGTCTTGTATCTTTATACATCTGCACAATAAATAGACACCTGCCCAGCATGAACAGTCCCAGAGTAAAGTCACCTCAGTGACACTGCAATCACTAGAAAGTCTCCAGTATCCTTGAGATTTTTGGTAGATGGTTGTCTCTCATTACTAGTTCCTAATATTCTTTTTATCTTTATATCTTTATATTTAAAATGATATGAGTAAAATAGAGCAGTTGTTGCTGGTTGCTGCCGGGTGATCTTCAGTCTCTAATCATTGGATTTTATGAAGGAGTTATATAATTGAATGACAATTCCATCAGAAGTGGACACAAACCGTGCACACATTCAACATAAACATCAAAGTATGGTTCAATTGTTTTGAGAAACAAACATAAAATTACCTCTGCTCAAAAAGTGCTTTGTCGTATCTTACAACTTTGGTCAAAATAAACTTTAAATTTTGTATTGAAAAGTCTACTATGTGGAAAGTTAATGTAAAGTTTTCTGATTATTTGAGGTGGCAGAATTTTTCAACTTAAAAAAGAATATTTTAAGACATTAATACTTCTATTTTGCAACATTTTAGGAGAATTTTTCAAAAGAGAAAGCAGCTTCATTATGATTTCTCTCTCTTTTTTTTGAGGTATATTTCCATAATTTAGAATACCTGGTTTTAGACAATCAAATTCTTCTTTCAGAATTTCTTTTGATTTGCAAGTTCAGACTGACAGTCCAAAGAACTGAAATGTGAATATTTTTCCAAATCCTCTTTAAAAAAAGAAAGCTATTGTCACTAAGTTATATTCTAAAAAATGCAGAACTTTCACAATTATGGTGCTGAACTTGGTAGGTAGCTTATTTACCCAATCCTTGACACCCTAATTTACATAATATAAAGTAGTTGTTTCATATTTTACTCTAGTAATTTGAGTTTACATTAACCACAAAAAAACATTTTCCAACATAGACAAAATACCACACATGTGCAACTTATTTATATTCAAAGTTTGCTTAAGTCTAGAAAATGTCAATGTCATCTCCAATTTACAAAATATGAAATGGGGACAAAGTAATATTCTTATAAAATAAGGCAACCATTATGATAGTATTAGATTTCAATTTTAGGGTGCCATCATTTGGGGAGTTTATTGTTTCATGATAAATCATGTGTAACACAAATAACCCCAGAAATTATGTGTACAAAGGTTTTTATCATACAGATCTGAATTATATGTAGCTGATATCCTTAAGAACTTTCATAGTTCCAAAACAGTTTCCCAAATATTTGTTGGAGGCCTACACATGCATTTTTTTAAGTGTGATTTTGAAATTGCTTCTGACAACTATTAGGCCAAATATGCAATTTCAAATTTTCTCTCTTTAGAACTTGTTTAAGAACTAGATTAAAAAAAAAAAAGTATATGTGCTTAAATTGAATTAAAATGGTTCTTAGAAATCTGCAACAGAATTTAAGTAAAATATGTGTCTTCGGACTTTGTGATTTTTCCCAATGGAATTCCAAAAAATAATTCTTAAGATGAAATACTGCAATAGCTAGGGTCCGGAGAACAGAAAGTAAAATAATATTAGTAACAGTACATAGTTGGAGCAAATTGAGACTGTGTTAATATTTATAAGTGAAGTAATTATTAATGGGATTTTTTCCTTGGAAATTCTCAAGGGAAAATAATATGACATGTAAAGAAAAGGAGATGGAATAAAAATTAAGAACTTAAGTAAATATAACAAATATGGCATATATGTACATATATTTGTATTTTTCTTATATTATGTACATTTCTGCTTATCAGCTTTCATATAATGCCAGTGTACCAAGTCAATATGCAAAATGACAGAACAATGGGTGAGGTAATGCCAACTCTAAGAAAATAAAATTACATGTCAGTTCTGTAAAATATATTAAATGTGAAAAAATTGCAATCTGTGTAATAATCAAGGACACAGAATTATAAGACATAACACATGATAAATTTAATAAAATGTTCTCAACATAATGCATCAAGTATAAACACTGAACGGTGAAACTAGTCCTCATGTTTGACAAGAATCAATTGTTCGACACCAGATTTCTGCAGCAACCCATGACTAATATATATATTTTTTTTCCTGTTTTAGCCTAGGGTATGTTAAGACAATAGCAACCTTAGGAAGAGAAGGAATAGGAAACACTCTGAAGTTGAGAAAATTAGAATAGAGAGTATGGAATAAAATTAAACCCATGGCATTTCATGTTTAAAATTGGTTTAGTCATAACAGTAATTTTGTCCTTGTAATCATTTTGATGGTTTATGGATACTTTATTCTGTGGTGTTTTCCAACACCAACAACAAATTTTTTGATTCTCCAGATACCAGTTGGATTTTCAAACTTAATTCAATTCTGACACTAACTATTGAGAGTTACCGAAGACCCCACAGATTATGGGCTCAGTTCCACAAGACCACTCCCCACCTCAGAGGGTAGTCGAAATCCCAGGCCTCCTGTACTTTTGACTCACCAGCTATAAATCAGGGCTTCTCACCGCCCATCCTTGCATTCAGTAATTTGCTAGAATAGTTCACAGAACTCAGGAACACACTTGACTTAAATTTATTGGTTTATTATAAAGGATATTGTAAAGGACACAAATGAATCAGCAGATGAAAAGACACATAGGGTGAAGCTCAGAAGGATCTTGAGCACAGGAGCTTCCATCACATGGACTTGGGGCATACCTCCCTCTCAGCATGTGGATGTGTTCACCAACTTGGAAGCTCTCAAACCGCATTGTTAGGGGTCTTTATGGAGGCTTCATTGCATAGACATGTTCAATCAATTATTAACTCATCTCCAGCCTCTCTCCCCTCCCCAGAGTTTGAGGGGTGGGGCCAAAAGTCCCAAGCTTCTGATCAAAGCTTGATCCTTTTGGCAACCAGTCTTCACCCTGAAATCATCTATCTAGGGACCTTCCAAGAGTCACCTCATTTGAATAAAAGATGCTCCTATCACCCTTCTCACTCAGGAAATCCCAAGACTTTTAGGAGTTCTGTACCAGGAACCAAAGACAAAGGTCAAATTATTTCTATGATACTACATTTATATATTCTATGGAGTATTTAAAGTATGGTTTCCAATCCTATATATTAGACTTGTAATTTTTATTAAACATTTAAAAAGGTTTATAGAATGATTTTGCAGTGACTAACTTTTTTTGTTTAAAACTGTATCTTCTTTATTTTGCATGCTTCAATTTCAGAACAAAATAAACAAAACAAGACAAAAACACCCACAATACACATCCAAACCCCTTGTCAAATATGAAAAGGGATAGGGCTGAAGCCATTGTATCCTGCCTCAAGGACAGGAGGAAAAAACAAACAAACAAACAAACAAAACACGTACTAGACATCAGCAGAGGGAACCAGGTGACCCAGGGCCACTCAGGGCTGCTGGGGAGCCATGGAGACAATATATATAAGGCCCAGGGTCTACCAGTAGAAACTAATCTACTTCTTCCTTAATTCACAAGCTTTGTGTGGTTTGTTAACTTTTATTACTTATGAAAACAATGATTTATAAAATACATGCAATTAACAACTGGGGAAATTATAAGTAGTATTGTACAAAAGCCATTTCAAACACTAAAGAATCTATACCCTCCACCCATGCTCTTCAAGCATTATAAAATGCATTAGTAAAACAAGTGAAGAGGAATCCATAAAGAAAGCTAAAGAAGTTTCACCAGATGCATAAGAGGAGAAAAGCAAACAGAAATAGATGAAGAATATTTGAGCATTGAATAATACTTAAATTGGAAAAAAGTTTCATTAACATGAAGAAAATGATAAAAAGTATCAACAACTTCAGTGAGCTCATTAGTAACAACAGCCCATTTGGGGTCAGTGGCAAAGCAGAATTGTGTCTGTAGAACCAGATGATGTGTGATAATTTTTAACTCAAAATTGTACAAATATAATTTCAAGAACATGCCTAGGAGCCAGGCAGGACATGACCAGATGGTACCCTTATTATGTTGATGGACTCTGAGCACTTGCTTTGGTCTCTGCCTAAAGTTATCAGGCCCTGACTCATACTTTCTGCTAATGAAGTGCACAGAAGATTTTCACAGGTCCCAGATCTGGGCTGGAGATTAAAATATTCAAAATGAAGATGATTAAAATACCCTTTAAATGACCTTAATAGTCTTTTGACCAAACACTTGCTTCTTAACTACTTATCTATCCTCCATTTTCTTCTCCTCCAGGCTGTTCTCACTACTTAATGATTTTACTTATTTTCTCTGTAGATATGCTAAATCCATGGTCTCTGCCATAACTTCAGCTTAGAGCTAGATTGCAGTTAGTTGATTTGTAGTTATTCCTCAGCTACTCTCTTGTAGTATGGGCTAGTTATTTGGTGAGGATTATTTTCAAACACTGAGTTGAGGCTGAGATCAGAGATCATCACTTACATATATTTGAAACAAACCTAAATGTGTTACTTAGGAGAACAGTACCTGCAGAAAACAATGAGACTAAGGAGTTAAGGAATTGAATGACTTTCAGAACTTGGAAAGATTGAGGATTTTGGCAGATTTTTAAAGATAAAATTAAGGGATTGGCTGACTTTCAGCATGAGTCCTGGAGCAGAACGAATATACAGATCTGGCTGGATTTCAAAAGTTAAAGTTGCAGCCAACTGATTGTTGGGCACGAAACCTCTTTTGTGGTTGCTTGTTTACTTCTTGGGTCTATTACAAGAGAAAAGTAGGGATTTTTTTTTTTTGATAGTTTTAAAACATTTATTCTCAAGGCGGGAGTTCAACTGCTTGACACTTTTTTTCTTTGTTTCAGGAAAGCTACATTGTAGCTTCAAAATAATCACAGAATCATGAACATCAGGAGAACTAGGAGCAGGGAGTGTGGTTTTGAAATAGATGCTTCATACAAGAAGTCATCTAAAGTCAGAGACTAGGAGCTACAATGTAAAGATGTTCCTGTTCCATTGTGAAATAAAGAGAATTCTCCATGTGAGAGGTATCCTCGGCATAAGGCTAAGTATGATTTACACAGGGAGTGTTTTATTTTAAATGGGAATTTCAAAGGACACGCTGAGGATGAAAAGAGGTAGAAGAATAGCTGATGGAAGGCTAGTGGAAAATTGGCCCAGAATATTTGAGGATGAGAATCCAAGAGAGTAGAGATGACCAGAAAAGTATGCATATCTGTTCAGTACAAAAGTAGGTTAACTCCATTCAGGCTTATGGACAAGCATAATTAGGAATTCCATATAAAGATACATCCTTGATAAGACTGTAGTATTGTAGCCCTTATTAATTTTTTAAATAAAATATCACTGACCCTTTCTCAGCTTCCACGTTTACAGTTCTTTAATTCACTGGAGGTACTAAAGTCTCAAGTCTCCCATTAACTGCAACCTGATTTATAAACAGAGAACATTTTTATTCAGCAATTTTTCCCTCTTCATTCTTTCTTTAGTTTCTTTTTTTAATTATTGATGAATAATTTACATAATGTAAACTTGACTCGTTTTAAGCTATAGGTCTGTGGGTTTTGGAAGAAATACCCATAATGTAGGCAAAACCAAAATCAAATATAGGAAAGTTCCATCACTCCAAAAAGAATCCTCTTGGGCAATTTTATTTTATTTTTTTAATTTCTATTTAAATTCCAGTTACTTAACATACAGTCTAGTATTAGTTTCAGGTGTACAATATAGTGATTCAACACTTCCATGTAACACTCGATGCTCATCACAACCATTGCACTCCTTAATCTCCCTTTGGGCAACTTTATAGACAACTCTCCTAACCCTGACCCTTTGCAACCACTGATCTGTTTTTTTGTCCCTATTATTTTGCCTTTTCTCAAATGCCATATATATTTGATCACAGAGTGTACGGTTTTGGGGGTCTGGTTTCTTTCACTTAGTATAATGCATTTGAACTTAACTCACGGTCTTATACCAGTAGTTGATTCATTTCTAATGCTGAATAGTATTCTATCTTACAGATATACCACAGGTTATTCATTCATTCACCAGTTAATAGAATTTGGGTTCTTTCCAGTTTGGGGCAGTTATGAGTAGAGACAATATAAGCATTCGTACATAGGTTTTGTGTGATCAAAAGTTTTAATTTCCCATATAGAAATTCTACCAAGTTAGAATTGCTGAGTTTTATGATGGTGAATTCTTAACTTTAAAATAAATGCTACATTTTTCCCTCTGGCTGTATCATATTACATTCCTACCAGTTGTGAATGAGAGATTCAGTTTCCCTGAATCCTGGAAGCACGTAGTGTTGCCAGGTTTTGTTTTGTTTTGTCTCGTTTTTCAACTTAGCCCCTAAGATAGGAGTATGATGATACGTCATTTTGCTTTTGATTTATGAATTCAATACATGATTATGAATATTGATTTCAAATAGCTTTTATCTGTTTATTTACCATTTATACTATTTCTTTAGTTAAATGTCTGCTAAAATCTTTACATATTTTTCTATTTAGTTGTTTTTTTCCCTACTATTTAGTTATTAGGGTTTGATATATTCTGAAAACAAGTTCTTTGTCAGATATATGGTTTGCAAATATTTTCTCCTAATTAAGGGCTTATAAAAGTTTCTAGTATTGATGAAGTCCACTTATCAAATTTTTACCTTATAGACATATCATGCTCTTGACATGATCATATAAAATTTTACCTAACCAAGATTTCAAATTTCAAATATTCTATTATATGCTTTTTCCCAGAAGTTTAATACATTTAGGTTTAGCATTTAGGTCTGTGATATCTCTCTCTCTCTCTCTTTCTGTCACACACACACACACACACACACACAGTATGGTGTGGTTGCCATGTGCCTCCTGTTTTTAACCTTTTTGAACAGTTTTCTGTGTCTGTTATGCTATGTCTGTCCCACCATTGTATGTTGGGACTATGAGGGCACAATAATGTGTATCTCTATTTCATTGGTCTTGAAATCAAGAGGAACTTCAATCAAGGGGATATAAGGACCAACATGTGATGAGCTCCATCTGTACGTAGATATCAAGATTCTGAAGTTCTAGCTGGTTTTATAATAGGATAAAACTGGTAGAGGCTTTTTGAGGGGATGAATATCTTTTGTATATGAAATAAACAGAAATAATCTATGGTTTGCATAGGGAATATAGTCAATGGTATTGTAAAAGCATTGTATGGTGACAGATGGTAGCTACACTTGTGAGCATAGCATACTGTTTCAACTTGTTGAATCATTTTTTTTTTTAAGATTTTATTTATTTATTTGAGAGAGAGATAGTGAGAGCAGGAACACAAGCAGGGGGAGTGGGAGAGGGAGAAGCAGGCCTCCCGTGGAGTGGGGAGCCTGATGCGGGGCTCGATCCCAGGACCCTGGGATCATGACCTGAGCCGAAGGCAGATGCCCAATGACTGAGCAACCCAGGCGCCCCTAAACTTGTTGAATCATTATGTTGTACACCTGAAACTAACATAATGTTATGTGTCAACTACAGTCAAATTAAAAAAATAAAGGATCTGTGGCTAGAAAAGAGACTGTGTTTGTTTTAACATGTCTACAAATACTTTGATACTCCAGCTCTCAACAGGTAGAGCCTAATTCCCCTCTCCTTGAGTGTGGACTTAACCTGGTTACTTGTTTCTAATAAATGGTATAAAGCAGACATGATGGTTTATAGCTTAGATGACTAGGTCGTATGAACCATTGTGGCTTCTCTTTGCTCTATATTTCACATCACTTGCTCTGGAGAAAGCACTAACCATGCCATGAATACATTTAAGCTGTCTCTGAAGAGACCCACATAGCAGAGATTTAAGGAGGATCCTGACCAACAGTAAGAAAGGAACAGTGTTTTCCTGCCAAGAGCCAAGTTAGGGCAGCTCTTTATATATTCAGATAACTCTAGCTCCTGCCAACATCTTAATTACAACCATATAAAATACCCTGAGTTAGAACTACCCATCTTAGCCACATCCAAATTCCTGACCCACTGAAACTATGGTAACATAGTTATATATGTTGTTTTTTGCTACCAACTTTTGGGGTAATTTGTTATGCAGCAATGGATAACTAATATACCAACTCAGACACGAGTCTCAGTTGGGTTTTCTAAACACCAGTGGAATAGCAACTAACAAGTTGTTTTATCCTATGTGCTGGAAAAGACTATTACCTAAAAAAGATTCTTTACAATTGATTTGTGTCTTTTAAAGTAACAAATGCTTTATTTCAAGTCATTTATCTTACATATGTTGAGAAATATTCATAATTCTTGCTGACTGATTCATCTGCTGGCAAAGAAGAAAACCGAAAAGATTAAAATTCTGAATCAAATACTTGTCTATACATTTTTCAGAGGTAAACAATAAAAGAAATTAGTTATTTGCATAAACATACAAGAAGTAAATTTTCTGGGGCACCTGGGTGGCTCAGTAATTAAGCGTCTGCCTTCAGCTCAGGTCATGATCCCAGGGTCCTGGGGTCGAGCCCTGCATCAGGCTCCCCGCTCAGCAAGGAGTCTGCTTCTCCTTCTCCCACTCCTCCTGCTTGTGTTCCTGTTCTCGCTAACTCCCTCTCTGTCAAATAAATAAATAAAATCTTAAAAAAAAAAGAAGCAAACTTTTCTTAATGGAGTTAAGTACACATAAATTATAGGAGGAAATACAGTTCACAGCATGATACACATAACTCATTTTTTAATTTATGCATCAAAAATATGGTTTCTCTGACATAGAGATGAAAATCGATCTGGGCATTTTGTTTCTTTGATTTTGATTTACTCTAATATCAATATTTCTTGAATGTTTCTGCACTCATAGTACCATATCAAAATCAAGATGTACAACAAAACTCTGAGAATATTAATGTCTCTTGTCAAAAGGTTGCTCTGAAAACAATAAAGAGAATTTATAGATTCTCTAAGACTGCTTATTTAAAACAAATTTAGCCTAACACATTTTGTATCTTCATTGTGAAGAAGTTAATTTTTATTTTATATTATTTATTTCCGTGGTGTGTAGATTTAAATATATTATTTATTTGAGAAATTATTATTTGAACAGTCTCTTGTTAGTGATTGAGAAGAAAATTTTCAAGTTCAATTATGCAATATTGATGCATTTAGGATTACTGAGTTCTTGACTTAAAGATACATATGTAGGGGCACCTGGTCGTTAAGTGTCTGCCTTCGGCTCAGGTCACGATCCCAGAGTCCTGGGATCGAGCCCCGCATCGGGCTCCCTGCTCCTTGGGAAGCCTGTTTCTCCCTCTCCCACTCCCCCTGCTTGTGTTCCCTCTCTCACTGTGTCTCTCTCTTCAAATAAATAAATAAAATCTTTAAAAAAAAAAGATACATATGTAATCTAAAGTTTAAGACCTCACTAGAATAGGTATTTTCCATATAAATTTATGACCGCTGAGCAGCAACTGGAAAACCAATGATCTTTTAACCATCACTGAAAATAAATTCAACCAAGGACAATGACTAGTCAACCATGAAATTGTGCACTTAAGCAGACTTCACACTGACAACAGAAATGCTGAAGGGAATTTATATATACTTGCTAGGATCTCATCTGATGTTACTCTGGCAAAATCTTTTCTATGATCCATTTGTAGTGAAAACAGCAGTATATCCATTTGCTATTTCAATGTCTTTTCTGAACACTTACATTGATCAAGAATAGTGACTTCAGGTTTTAAAAGGCAGTAACTCATATTTTCACTTCAAATTTCTCTAGTAAAGATCCTTTTGATTGATGTAGAATAATAAAATCGAGAAATAACACATAGGATAAAAAATCATATCATAAAAATTTTTATCTATTAATTATATGCCTCTATTACTTCTAGGTAAACCTCAGAAACAAATACCATAGGTATAATTACTATTCTAATTTTATGCAGGTCAAGAAACTGAGGGAGAGAGGTGAAATAAATTGTCATGGCATAATTTTGAACCCATTCAGTCTTCTTTCAAGTCCATACTCTTACCTATTGGACAATGTGATACTAGCTCTAAATATGAGTATAGCAGATACCTAGTAAATTACAATACAATATCTATCAACATCAATATTTAAATGTTTTAAAAAACCATTTAAAACTGTTTCTTATTTTAATATATAATAATTACAAAAATTAGGTTAGTTATGAAATATCTATCATTCATTATTTTTAAAATGTATACTAGGAACTATATTAAGACCTTCATATAAATGATGCAGTAAGATTTTTACAATATTGTAATTCATAATACTGTTCTATCCTTATTTTACAGATAAAGCAACTATCTAAGACAGTTCGTGTGACCTCTCTGAGCCCTATTTCTGATTTGTGGCAGATTCAATTGAAAAACATCCATTGAAAGACATTAATAAAAATTAATCTTTATTTTATGGATTTCTTATTATATTACTGGAAACAATTTTAAGTCAACATTGATTTTCATGGATTTTTCATTTATACCTGATTTATCTAAAATTAAGTGGTGTGCAGCAAGTAGGAATTAAAATCCTATTTTTCATGCCTGAAAGCTGAGTGAATAATTGGATAAATGAAAACACAAGAAAATGACAACGGATAATGATTGGCTAGCTCTTATATACATCTCACTGTTCTATTTAAACATTTTTAAACATATGTATCCTATGACCTATTCTTTAATGTTTCTTTGAATGGACTTTTATCTCAATTAGGAGCATATTGTGCAACAGAACAAAAATTGCACCTCTTAATTTAAGAAATAAAAACAATCTGTGGCATAAAAATAAGCTGAGAAGAACATAATTCATGTGAAATGATTACTGGCTTTTGTGGATGCACAGTTCAAGTCTTTTATAATTATAATTAATACCCTAAAACAAAGTAGCAGAATTAGGGTAATGAAAATTTTACTTTTGACTTAGGATTGTAAACATTATTTATCACAGCATTATTGAATGGGTATAAGCATTACATAACATTTATTTAGTTTTCTTAATTTCATTTTACCATGTGAAAATTAAAATTTGGAGTTGAAGATGTTTCAATAAAATAAATATAATGGTTCTTAAAATAAGTAGAATCTAAATCAAATGTTTAGCTTTTCTATATAAAATTATTAATTGAACGTTATCTTCAAAATTGAAGGTCACCTTGGGACATTATCCTCATCAGGTCACCAAAATATTCATTAAATAATATTTGTGATTAATCCATGAAGATATTAGGCTGCCAAGATTTAAAGGGCCAGGGAAAGTTAGATGCATGAAGGAAGAATAAAAATAATCATTATTGTATATTAAATATACTTCTCTTGAGATTGAATGCAGAAGAGACGGCATAAGTGATAAAATAAAGGTGAAGTACAAGATGGGATGGGAATGACAAGCATGGAAAAACACATTTGCATTTCTGCTTTGTTTTCTACAAATATACTCCATCAAAATAACATTGTTCAGAAGTTGCTTTCCTTGCAATTTTCAAATATCTGTTCTTATAATTTTCCACACCTTAGGTCAACATTATATATTGTATTATAGTGTTAAATTAATTTTATTTTTTTAAGGAAAGAATAATTAACAACAATTAAATCTTAGTGACTTGCAGACTTACACAATCACTACAAATATTCTATTAAATAAAGCAGTATCAGTTGTTTAGAAATTTCTCCTTACCAAATTTTCCCAAATATTGTGGTGCTTTCCAACATATTTAAGACTTTGGGGAATAGCAGATGTTTATCTCTTTTGAGCAAGATAACCATATACATATCTGTCATAGAATAGCAGGTTTACAAGTTTAACTACTTTTGAGAAAAACTTGTCTAACAACAAAGAAACATGTTGACAGGAAAGATTGTTTACCACTTCTAAGCACTGAAAACAGGTTTGCATTCACCTCTTTTAAAGTTCAGTGTCTTTCTTGACAAAAATGTATTTAAACCTCCAGAAGCCACATAACTGAATCAAAAATGCTGTAACTTCAAACCATGATTTTGACAAGGAAGACTAGTTCTAGAGCTATTATCAGAGTAAGTGTCTGCATTGAGCAATAACAGAGTTTTTAAGCAGTAGCAGAAAGCAGAGGGAAATTCCAGATTATCCTGGTCTCTATATCTACACTAGATTTCCAGCATCACTGGAAGCAGCATTAGATTTTATTACATGGTCACTTATTGTCACAGTAGAGAAATTGTTGAGCCTCAAAGGGACCACACTTGAATTCTGACCCCAGCAACAGGAAGGAAGCACAGAGGACCGGTCTCTAGAACCAGAATCATGTCGTGTAAATATTGAACATATAGTGAGGGGAGTTACAGAAATCTATGATAGAAAAGCTGATCTTCCTGATTTTCATGAATGGCCAAGCTTTTGTCTTCACTTTGGCACAGTAATGGCTGGTTCAAAGACCAGAATTGAAAAATAGTAACTCATGTGTGTGTCCTTGTGTATAGATCAAATGTGAAATGTGTATGATGTGTAAAATTCATATGAGCTTATACATACATATATGCACAAGATTCTTTATATTGTGAATTACAGTTTAATGTGCCCACTATTAAAATGTTTGTTCTTTTAATGTTATACAACTATTTTCATCAAATTTTCCATTCTAGGGCTCTTAATAGAAATTGTCTCAAATGTACTGTTTTACAAAAGACCAAATCAATCATTCATTAATTTTTAAGGGGGGAAATACTTCATTTTAAATGCAGTGTGTTTGTGTGCGCACACCCACATGTGTGCCCATGTATGTGTGTACACGCAGTCATATAAAAATTTCAGATGTATTGCAATGACAAATTTAAAAAAACATATGCATCCATGATAAAGAAAATAAATCTATACTTTTCAGCAGATGGCCCTATAATCTACATACCAGTCCTCTAATTTTCTTGCATTTTGATGACTCATTTTACATCATAAGAAACTCTTTACTAATCCCTGATTATAATACTGTTGTTACTATAATTCTCACTTATTTCAATCAGTCAGTTTTCTTCATCATTGCAAGTTTGGCAGAAGCTGGAGATTTCTGTAGGCTTTAGGACTGATGTAATCAGACGTTTTTGATGAAATGCCCATATACTTTTTTATACAGTCAGCCTCATACAGTTCTTTCTCTTTTACCATATCTTACCTTCACTCTTTGAAATGAAACTTTTTTCACTGGTTTATTTCTCAAATTCTTGTGCTGTGCCATTCGGACCTCCTTAAAATAAAACAACTCCTTCATTTCATCTATAAGCATTGCTCTGAATATTTCTTTACTAACTCCTAACTCTTAGCAAAATACGAATTTCCTTAAAGCATTCATAGGTAGAGAATATTGCTTTTTCCAAGCAGGTAATAAGACCAAGAAAATGGTATGCTTCCGCTAACCCATGGGCATTGAAAACTAATTGTTTTTCATCTACTTTCAAATATCTTCAAGCAGTGATGCTCCATTTGCTTAGTTACTCTGGTTTCCCAAATCTGGATCACTTGCCTGTGTTTATTTAGACTATTGCTCACCTAACACTATATCCTTTCACTAACCTTTTTCTTTTTTTTTTTAAAGATTTTATTTATTTATTTGAGAGAGAGAATGAGATAGAGAGAGAGCATGAGAGGGGGGAGGGTCAGAAGGAGAAGCAGACTCCCTGCTGGGCAGGGAGCCCAATGCGGGACTCGATCCCGGGACTCCAGGATCGTGACCTGAGCCGAAAGCAGTCGCTTAACCAACTGAGCCACCCAGGTGCCCCTCACTAACCTTTTTCAATGTATTATGCATGTGTATGTAAAATTAAAAAGTCTAATATTAAACTTTTTATTATTTTTGGGATAATTGTAGAATTATATGAAGTTGTAAGAATAATAGAGAACAATCCTTCATACCTTATACTCATTTACCTCCACTAGTAATTTTCTTGCAAAATTATAGTCTAATAACACAAACTGGATATTAACATTGATACAATCAGGATACAGAGCATTTCTACCCCTACAAGGATCCTTCATGTTTCCCTACTTTAACCAGATCCACTTCCTTCCAAGCCTCCTCACTTCATATCCCTGTCCTCTCTGGCAACAAGGATTCTATTCTCTACTTCTGTAAGTATGTCATTTCAAGAATATCATATAAATGGAATCATTCGTTATGTAACCTTATGGCATTGAGTTTTTTCAATAAGTATAATTTTGTAAGGATTCATCCAGCTAGTTGCATACATCACTAGTGTTTTTATTACTGAGTAGTATTCCATGATATTTATACTGACATTAACTTTTTTAATATTTTACTTATGTATTTATTTATGTATTTATTTATGTGTTCATTTATTTAAGAGAGAGAGCACAAGTGGGAGGAGGGGCAGAGGGATAGGGAGAAACAAACTCCCTGCTGAGCAGGCCGCTCGATGCGGGGCTCAATCCCAAGACCCTGAGATCATAACCCGGGCTGAAGGCAGATGCTTAACTGACTGAGCCACCCAAGCACCCCTAACATTAACTTTTAAAAAACAATTATTTTCCTCTTTAATCAATTCAAGCAACCATTGTTCATACACAGCCTTATTCATTCTTACAACTCTGAAATCTTAAGTTCCGATACTCTTTTCTCTTATCTCCTATTCATCAACTTTACAGAAACTTCTCTCATACTTCAAATTCTAGTCTCACAAAAGTTATTTTGTTCTCTGACAATTTGCGTTCTCCTGGAGTCATGAATTTGTCTATCGAACTAGTTTTCCACCTTCAGATTACCTATTACCTTACTTTTCTTGTCCTGTTTAACATCCAAAATCCTGCCCAGTCATATCTCCGGGCACACTCCTGAGTAAAATCCTTAACTTTACTCAGTTTAAAATCCTCGCACATTTTTTCTCACCTGTTGTTTACATTCCTCACAAAGACTATCCCAAGCTTGCACTAATTTCTGTTACACTTATAAAATGACACTGCCTCCAATTTTCATGTGACAGTGGTGTTCATCATGTAAAACGTCTGTCAAATTCCTGGCAAATACCCTGCAAATGTGAAGAGATGATGAGCTATCCAATTTTGTGTTCTCTCTCCAGTTATCACCTCTAGAAACATATTATATTAATCCTTTCTCACTCTGCTAGTGCTTTCCTTTCTCTTAATTGTCTCTTCTTTTAATTATTACTTAATTATTGAATTAAACTTTCAAATCTACATTAGTAAGTAGGAACATAGTTATTCAATGTCGTTGCAAGGAGACTGAATTTTACCTGTTGCATTGGACCTGAGTGGAACCTAATTGAATGTATTAATAAATGTCAGTAAAGAGTGACACCCAGAAGTTTAGGAAGGGTTGGTTACCCATGGAAGAAGAGTAAAAAAAAAAAAGAGTATCAGGCATAACCATTAGCAATATCCAGCCAAGTACTTCAAGTATTCTAAACCCATCTGCAAGGCCATCTGACCACTTTAAGCCCTTCCAATCTTGACTCAGCCTCCTCAAATAGATGGAAGCAAGGAAAAAGTACAATACACATGCTGACAAAAGAAAAGATGTGTTATCTATGTGACACTTCCATTTTTTATTGAAAATTAACAGATTAAAATTTTGTACCTACATGAATCAATCTCTTAACTCTAGTCAGTGTGGCATCACTCTGAAGAGAATCCTGCCTTATTGTATTGCTAGTCTTTTTTTGAATTTTCTATTGCAGGACCTCAACCCTGGATTTTTGTGATTTTACTAATGAATCTCTCTCTCTCTCTCTCTCTCTCTCTATATATATATATATATATATGTGTGTGTGTGTGTGTGTGTGTGTGTGTGTAAATATATATATGTGTGTGTGTATCAAGAGCCAAATATATATCAAGCCAATATATAGCCAATATATGTATCAAGAGCCATACTTCTTATATATTTGTTTTATATTACATTATATTATATTTTACTAAAGTTTGAGTCTTTCATCTGATCTTCTTGAAACACATTACTCTTACTCCAACAGATGAAGAAGTCATACCTTATCTCCTTGAGAGAACAGAAGCTGTCAGAAACTTCCTGCATGAAGTTCTTGCACCCCTGAGAAACTTGTGTATGCCAAGCTGCTTCCAGTATTAAAGGAAAAAATATAAAACGCCTGTCCAAATCTGTAGTTGTCACCATCAGTTTTCCAAGCAAGTTCTCCCAGATTTCCTTTACTTTTATGTGTTCCATCCCACAGCATCTGTGAGCTTTACTCTTAAAATGAGCCTGTGAAGCCTTGGACTAATGGAAATGCTTTCCACTCAAAGTTTATGTATCCTTAAGGTAACTCTTAGCTAATGACTTACTGATGCGGGAGTGTGAAAGCCCAGCTTTCCTTCCTGGAGTAGGGAGAAATTCTGAGTTCATTCCAGAGGTTCCTGCAGAATTAGGACAATGCTGAACTTCACTTGAGATTACAACTTTGTTTGACTTCTTCCCTATCTTTCTTCTTTTACTCTTTTTTATGCTTCCCAAATGAATCATTTGTACATAAATCTGTGTCTTAGGTTCTACTTCTAGGAACCTGACCAAAGACAAAAGCTAATTACAACCTGCATTTGGTACCACATCTTCTCTTGCATTCCACAGGAAATTAATCTATCTCCTATTAGGCTTATTTCATTAAACATTTTTCTTTCTCTCTCTTTTTTTTTTTTGATCCATCCAAAATACTTCTCTAAATTATTACCTAAGCCCCCCCCCAATATTGAAGTTTCTGGAAAGAATAATTTGTGATCATTTCTCTAGTTTATCACCTCTTCTTTGCTTTCGACCTATTGAAATTTAGGTTGTGTCTTCCCCACTTCATTAAAATTCATTTACTAAGATTAGCTAAAGCCTCCTAATTGACAAATGCAATTAGATATTTTTTGCAACATATAACACTTCTAAACATTGTTTTTATTCTTCAACTATTTCTTCCTTGACATTGATGAAACCAGTATATTCATTTACAAATTCACTTAACAAATATTCATTGAGATCTGTTGAATGCCTACTATGCCAGACAACAGACAAACTGGGGATAGTTGCAATAATAATAATATAAATTGTGTGCTGTGAAAGTAAATCATAAAGAAACACAACAATCTTTTGGAATAAGGAATTTTATCTGAAACATGATACTTTAGCTGAATCCTATATGATTTATGGGAATTATTTGTGGCATCTTTCCCCACACCTATAATATCAGGTTGAGGCCATAATCTACCTAAATTGAAAAAGTAAAATTTACAGTAGCTATGATTATTTTCACCTAAATCCAAGTTCACATTAGATCTCTGGAACACAAAAAGAATCTTATTTTGTAATACTCTCAAATTTTACCTTGACCCTAGAAATGACTTCTTCTCTCTTTTAAGCTCTTTTTCTTACTATATTTTGTATTTATTTTTCTTTTCCCAGTTATGCCTTCTTTTCCTGGTTCCCTAGAAGTAGAACCTAAGACACAGATTTATGTACAAATGATTCATTTGGGAAACATAAAAGAGAGTAAAAGAAGAAAGATAGGGAAGAAGTCAAACAAAGTTGTGATCTCAAGTGAAGTTCAGCATTGTCCTAATTCTGCAGGAACCTCTGGAATGAACTCAAAATTTCCCCCTACCTCTGTGAACTCTTCCTTGAAATCCAGACATTCACATAATCTAGATGTTTTTTTTGTTTTTTTTTTTTTTAAAGATTTTATTTATTTATTCGACAGAGAGAGACACAGCAAGAGAGGGAACACAAGCAGGGGGAGTGGGAGAGGGAGAAGCAGGCTCCCCACAGAGCAGGGAGCCCGATGCGGGACTCGATCCCAGGACCCTGGGATCATGACCTGAGCTGAAGGCAGTCGCTTAACCAACTGAGCCACCCAGGCGCCCAATCTAGATGTTTTAAATACCTTTTTACAGCAGCTCTCCACTGGTCCCAGTTCCTTAGTATGTCTTCCCAATGCTATTTCTCTTATCTGTCATAACAGTTGAATAAAAAAGAATCCTATGATAGCTGAGTTAAAATCCAATGTCAGTTTAAGACTTACAGATATCTACTATTAAAGCATATTGACGAGGCTAAATCTCTTCTCTGAAATGCCAGAACTGGGAAATGCAAATATAAAGCACAGAGAAACATTTGATTAAAATACCCAACCATGCAGGTTAAAATTATAGCCCAGGGAAATGGGGAAAATCTATTCCAGTATTGATAAGAAACTGGTAGAAATCATTAAACAGAGAGCATCAGAGAAAAACAATTTTATTTAAATTGTGGAATCTCTGTGCAAAGTAATAGCTTTGAAAAACAGAAAATTTTTCAGTTAGTAATAATGGCATGCTAAAGAAGAGGGACCACCCCTGCTCAGCTTGTGGGACAAGAATCATGTAGAGAAGTGTAAACTGTAGGATGCAGGAAAGACATCTACATTGAATGAAAACCAAAAAGAGAAATTATGCTTAAATTTATCCAAGCACATCCTAACAAGCAAAAGTTTCTGTACCCACATTAATTTGTATGTTAGTTTAATCTGTGTTGTCTCTTTGAGGCAGATCCTCTCAAATCCAGATAAATAAAATTCCCAGGGCTATAGCAATAGCCTATGACTTCACATGGTAAGGACTCAAGGTCCATTTTCTGGGCTAGTGATTCTAATGGTGAGGTGTTCAAAACTCGATTCTCCTGTGAATTTGGGTTCCAACATCAGAGACACTTTTAGAACTTCAGGAAGTTAAATTTATGTTGCCCATTCTTGTATTTACTAATGCTTATTCAAACATGATATTTACAAGGAAAAGTGATAAGTGTTATAAACATTATTAATATATAATACAAACTTCTTTATAACAGTTATTAATATTGGGAGCATTTAACGATTGTGTGTTTTACTGATGTAATCGTGAAAGGTCCCAGAAGCATAACATCTGTTCAGCTTGAAAATCACTATCACGAGGCGCCTGGGTGCTCAGTTGGTTAAGCGTCTGCCTTAGGTTCAGGTCATGATCCCAGGACCCTGCGATCCAGCCCCACATGGGCTTCCTGCTCAGCGGGGGGCCTGCTTCTCCCCCTCCCTCTGCTTCTTCCCCTGCTCATATTCTCTCTCTCTCTCTCTCGGTATCTCTGTGCCTCGAATGAATAAATAAAAAAACTTAAAAAAAATGAAAATCACTATCACATTTTTAAATTATATTTTATGTATGTCATAAAATCTAGAAAATAAATTTCTAACAAATGTCTATAATATATAGTAAATATGGAAATTTTATCTTAAAAGCACTTTTAATCATTTTGGCTAAAATCCGAAATTTAAAAAAAAAGTAAAAATGTATTTAAAAAACACAATTATTGGGGCGCCTGGGTGGCTCAGTCATTAAGCATCTGCCTTCAGCTCAGGTCATGATCCCAGCTCCTGGAATCGAGCCCCGCATCAGGCTCCCTGCTCCGTGGGAAACCTGCTTCTCCCTCTCCCACTCTCCCTGCTTGTGTTCCCTCTCTTGTTGTGTCTGTTTCTGTCAAATAAATGAATAAAATAAATAAATAAATAAAATAAAAATTAAAAAAATAACAATTATTTTCTTTTATGTTTTATTGTTAAAGAAAAAATCATAAAAACAGTTCTCAAATTTACAAAGTAAGACCTTTTTCAAATCTTTATGAAGTTTGAAATATCAATACTAGGTGACAATCTTTTTAAAATATATCATGCAAGATATGGTAATTTTGGATGTTTTCATGGTCTGGTTTTATTTAGAGCCTGCAGGAAAATACAGCAGTATGCTTACTTTTTATAATATTAATCTAAGAAAATCATAAAATTCAACACCTATTTGCAAAATAATGTACATAATCTATAATACAGATGAGCATTGAATGGCTTCATTTTTATTATTTCAAACAGAGAATGTGTTTTAAAAGGCAACATACAAATTTTGAACCATGGAAAGGAAATATGAAAACCTTTAGACAAGCTGTTAGCTAACATTTGAAAACCAAAGTAAGCAGGTTTACAATATAATGGAGCAGATGGAGAAAATGTGATCACCCTGGTAATAAATTTTCTTTATCATTTTAACTTGGGGGTCTGTTCATGTGCTTCTCAGATAATAAGTTTTTTCCTCCATAACATGTTTCATATTACCATGAAATAATGTTCTTTCAAGTATTTTTTTTTTATTAAACCTGCTCTAAGTTAAGGGTAAGGGAATGCTAATATAAAGGAATGGCAACATCATGTTTCATTTTAAAGAGTAAGCAGTTATACAATATTGTTTATTGTAGGTAGATGTGAAATATATGTATGCCAAAAAATGACACTTACCTAGAAAAATATTACATTATTTGTACTGCCATATACTTTGACCTCAAATATATGTCATTCTGACTGAAAACAGGCAAAATTTTGGTAGTATGTGTTATTACTAATTCATTTTAAAAAGTTAAATCAAGTGACACTTTTTAAGAGGATAAGAAATGGTAGAGATCTGAGGCAGACAGACCAGTTAAGGCACTACATTAACATATTCCATGAGAGAGATGAACAAGTCAGCAAATCGCGAAAAAGGAAACAGATAAGCAACTCTCTCAGGTAGCAAATCCTGTAAAACATCCTCAAATGAAATAGTGTTTCTGAAGTGATAGTTATTTGTGGTCAATATCATGTTGCTAAACTCTTCAGTGAAGAAATCTAAAATGTATGAGTTGAAGACATACACTGACAGAAAACTGAAAATGTTAATTGCAGCAAACTAGAAAGGATACATAACTACTGTAGCAGAAAAAGTAGATTTGTAACTCACAAATCTACAACATGAAAGTGAAAAGTAGAAACACTGAAATTCAAATTCTAAAGCCTTCTTCCCCTCAATTTTTATTTTGCGTTTAGCTGACGGACCTGGCAGAAGAGTGAAAGAAATAGCAGACTCTGTAGTGGAGATAGCATTTGTCAACCTGTTGAAATGGGTGGAAGCCAACTGGAAGATGCCATACTATCTTCAGAGAGCAAAATGAAAATATTTATAGAAGCAAATACTTAAATTGACTTTGGATTATATTTTCAAATTTTCCTTAAGGACATAAACAGAATGGCTACAGACACATCTATTATGAAAGATGTAAGCTTATCAGGACCAGCCATTGAAGAGATATTTCCTGAGTATATTGATAATCAAAGTCGTTCAGGCAGCATCAACATTTGACCTGGGAGCTTGTTAGAAATCTGAAATCTCAGGGCACCTGGGTGGCTCAGTTGGTTAAGCGACTGCCTTTGGCTCAGGCCATGATCCTGGAGTGTCTGGATAGAGTCCCGCATCGGGCTCCCTGCTCAGCAGGGAGTCTGCTTCTCCCTCTGACCCTCCCGACCCTCCCCCCTCTCATGCTCTCTCTCTCTCAAATAAATAAATAAAATCTTTAAAAAAAAAAAAAAGAAATCTGAAATCTCAGACCCTACCCTAGACCTATAAAGTCTTCATTTGAATAAGATCCCTGGGTGATTTATATGCACATTACAATTGATGATTTGGTACATATAGATTATGTTTGGCAGATGAAAATGCTTTAAATCCTTTCTATAGTTACATTTGCAGTGACAGAAGGAAAAAGTCACCTAGTTCAGAATGAGTGCAAATAAAAACCATTTTACCATTTTGTCCTCAAAGAATTCATATCATTTTCCTGTGAATAAATCAGATTCTTATTACAATTCAATTACCAAAAGTACCTTATGTAACTTATCTGGAACTTGAGACTTAATAGAAATCATCTAGGTTCCATTCAAAATTCTAAAGCGTATCAAACTTAGAAAATGTTGCAATATCTAAGCAGTTTCCCGAAAATTTGTATTGGCCCAAGATAAAAGAGATTATAATTTCATTATACATTTAATATGAGTTTGCCCTTGAAATAGCAAATGCAAGATGACATATCAATGATATCTTAATAGCTTCTGGAGAAGCCCCACCTGATCAAAGGAAAGCATTGAATTAATTATATCTTTATAGTAGATATTAAGAGAGTTCCTTCTTTTTTTTTAAGATTTTATTTATTTATTTGACAGAGAGATACAGCGAGAGAGGGAACACAAGCAGGGGGAGTGAGAGATGGAGACGCAGACTTCCTGCCCAACAGGGAGCCCGATGAGGGGCTTGATCCCAGGATCCTGGGATCATGAGCTGAGCTGAAGGCCGACGCCTAACAACTGAGCAACCCAGGCCCCAAGATTTCCTTTTTTTTTTTCTTTCTACATTAAGGTATCATTCCACATTTCTACAATGAGGTGTAATACAGTTCCCACTCCTGAAAAAAATAAAAGGAGTCAATCAGAATTGATAATATATATTCCATATTTTATATCTTTTCTATATAACAAATATAAAAAAAATGTTTGTGTATAAAATCAAGCAAGATATTATATTAAAATAACTGGGTAGAGGCACCTGGGTAGCTCAGTTGATTGAGCATCTGACTCTTGATTTTGGCTTGAGTCATGATCTTGGGGTCATATGATCCAGCCTTGGGTCAGGATCCACACTTAGCAGGGAGTCTGCTTGAAATTCTCTCCCTCTTCCTCTGCCCCCCCCCCATGCACATGTGCATGCTCTCTTTCTCTCAAATGAATAAATAAATAAATAAATCATTGAAAGAAATAATGGGATAGTTTGAAAAACTCAAAAAAAATGTTTTACTCTTACTAAAATATTTTGCATCAAATTGTCTATGGATATAAAGAAATCTTGAAATAAAGAAACTAAATAGATCTTGAAATAACAGGTTGGCACTTAATAAAATCATTAAGAGATTAATATTAAAATATTTATAATCATGGAAAATACTCCCCATTTTTTTTTGAGGGAGCAAGTCATACTAAGATCCCACTTTTCATATAAATGAATGGAACAAGCTCAGAGAAAATAAAACATAAAAGGAAACACAGAAGAAAATTGACAGTGGTTATTTTGTAGGGATATTACTACTAATATTTTATTCATGCCTCTGTAATTTTGATATCCTTTTATATATATATATATAGAGAGAGTACATTTTTATGAGGAAAAGTTCTAAAATAATAAATAATATTTACATTGGTATCTGACAAAAATTTGAACACCTTAAAGAAAGTTATATTAATATCAGAAAGCTCAAGCAATAAAGAGGGTACAAAATGTATGTATATGATAATTTTATTATCTATTTTATCTTTCTTCTTAGAATATAAACTTCAATAAACTGAAAAAAACATCATGTAAACTAATTAAAACATTCATAAGGAACACATCAGAAGATATTTTATGTGAAGTATTTCATCTTCCTTTGGAAAAGATATATTTTTTAAGGTAAACTGTGTGGATAATAATCCAACATGCTCATAAAAAATTCTCTTTTTTTTCTAATTATATTGGCCAATTATTGTGGAAGTGTCCATACTGTTTTACTTAACTGATAATTAACATTATTATATAAAAAATCAATTATATTACTATATACTTATTTTTACATGAGCATTTTTTAATACAAAAATGTCTACTTGTTCTTTAATGGTTTTAAAAACCAATGAAATAATTGGATTTGCAAATATTTATTGGGCACTGCAATTTACTCCAAATTACATCAAAATGCTCTCTCAGATTTCTGAATGGTTTAATACCTTTCATATCAATAAATTTGGGACTGTTTCTTTCCAATATTGATATAGGAAAGTTGCTTTCTAACATGCAACTAAAAATCTGCATGCTTTTTTACCTGAAAGTAAAAGCAATGTTTCATAAATACCTGTTCTATTATATCACTTGTACTTCTAAAGCAGTTCTACAAACTTATAATTGAAATTGAAGGTAATTAGTGCAACTGAATTTAGCTATCATAAGGACAATTGCATACAATTATAAATCATACTTTCCATCTAATAGACACATTTTTAATTTATTAATTTTGTTTACTGAATATAACTGATAATAACATTATGCATTTATTTAAAGGACTCATCATTTGTATTAATATTCTAATAATTATTATGCCTTAACCATACTTAAATACACAAAATGTAGTTTTAAAACATTCATGTCACTAAACTATATAAAACAAAATAAAAATAAAAAGTAGACTGCACCATGAAGTTTTGAAAAATCTCATTTAAACAACATTATTTTTGCTATGAGAAACTAAATATCCAAATCACAGCAGAAACATAAATCATAACATTCAAGTAATATCAGAGTGTTGATTATTAAATTATCTTCAAAATTTTACAAAGTATTAGATTTCAAAAAGAAGTACCTTTAACCAAAAACGAAAGTTTCACTGCAATTTATATGTAGGTGTAACCAGATATAATCATTTCCCAACAACATATGAATTTATCAATATATACATTATGTAGTCTACAAAGTGTTAGCTCTATGTATACTGATCAATTGCAATGGAAAGCCATAAAAGCAATGATTTAGAAATAGTTCCTTTTCTTCCTAAATAGGAATTGGCAATTAATTAAATAATTTAAATAGTGTTTTACAAGTTATATTGTATCACTTAATAATTTAAAATTATATTGACAACAGAACATTTATGCCTTTATTGTAATACTTTATTTTACACAACTGACTTTTCATACATAATAACTTTCTCAACCATTATTCAAAATGGTAACTTTAGCATTCTTGATATTTTTTTAAAAGATTTATTTATTTATTTGAGAGAGCGAGAATGAGAGAGAGAGTACACGAGAGGGGGGAGGGTCAGAGGGAGGAGCAGGCTCCTCGCTGAGCAGGGAGCCGGATGCGGGACTCGATCCAGGGACTCCAGGATCATGACCTGAGCCAAAGGCAGTCACTTAACCAACTGAGCCACCCAGGCACCCCTGGCATTCTTAATATTTGTTCCTATTTTGATTTCATTCATTTCAGGAATGAATTTTCTCAGTCGACTAGTGTTAAAATGTAAAAATTAACTTTATTACAAGCAGATGTTTATTTTATAACATAAATATTTAAATTAGTGAATTACATGGAGTTCTTTAATGGAAAGTGTTAACTTCATTGAGGAAAATTTAATTGCAGAGTGGTTATTACTGTGAATAAGTTTTGCATGTATGTCTAGCTACCTGTCTTTTATTTTTATTGCATCATTAGTTTTGATTGCTTTAATTATATCAAGTTAAATCCATTTACATACTATCATTGTGTATAGGTATATATTTTAGTAAGCAAGTACTTTGAGTCACAGACATCTATAATATGCAGTCTGTGGATAATTCTGAAATAGATTTACATATTTATTTATGGAGCTGTATTGGGATCACTGGGATAGTTTCCCAAAATAGAAGAACTAATTTCTGTGAGAGTATTAAGAAGACAGCTGTCATGTAATGCTTCCCAAGTAGTTTTCAAAGTACATAAACAATATTCTGTAATGAACACTCAGATTAGCATATCAGATGAAAGAGTAGAAATTCATCTTGAATAACTTCTTAAAAGAAAGACATTTTGAAGAATTAAAGAAACAGATTTTTTTTTTTCTTGTCCAATATTACTGTGCTTTTTCAATTGAAAGTTGGAGGGTGTATTTGCTGGTTTAAGCAGCTTCTGAAATGTTGTTGAAGCCCAGACAATGTTTTCCAATGAATTTAGAATAAAGATGAAACCACATTGTGATACCAAATGAACAAAAGAAGAATGGCACTTATCTTTTAATAAAAATGAGCCTCAGAGAAAAAGAAAAGAAAGAAAGAAAAGAATCTAAAGCATGGATTTACGTAGCAATCTATGAAGTTGCTTCATTTACCTTTTTTTAAACATTATTAAAGTGAAGAACTGGTAAATATATGAAATACATAATATATAGCAATGTATATATGAAAGTATAAATACTATAAATTCTGTATGTTTATATATATACTGTATATTTACTAGCATATATCCTAGTAAAGCTTATATATTTACATGTTATGTATTATATATACTTTGAACTAAGTATATACTATACATATACTTTAAAGTAAGCAGTAGGGAGCACCTTGAGATCAGTGCTATTGAGAAGTAAGGTAGCCTTTCACAATCACTGATAAAGGATAAACTACTGAATGACTGCTTCAAGTTATCCAGGAACAAATATATACTGAGGTAACTAGGCAGTAAGACTGCAAGCAGGGCAGCTGAATGTAGCTGGGTAACCGTTTGTACACTATTCTTATAATCTCAGCAGAGAGGGAAAATGAGGTCTGAAATTCCTCTTGCTAATTATGACACCTAGTCTGAAGTTACCTTAATGCAAAAGGAGTGATGATTCATAATTTATTTACTCAAAAGAGATACATATGTATGTGTGAAGTTCCTACAGAGACCTACCACAGAAATGCCATCTCATCACAGTTCCTAAATAAGCTAAACCACTGCCTAGAAGTTAGCAATGAGTATTAGTAAGTACTCCAACTTAAAATATAAGAAAATGATCCTAACAGAAAATAAGCACAGAGTAAAGAGAAACCAAGGAAGGGTCTGTATCTTTGTGTGTAGTCACATATTTTGCACACATTGACCTTCTAACTAGAGTGGTGAGAAAAAGTCAATCAAAGCAAAGAATTAAATCAGAAAAAAAATCTTACTTTTGAGAATAACTATTATAGAGTATGGAAGAAATGTATGAAACCATCTATAATAAAAACTTACCAATCCAACTATAAAAGAGTAAAAGATGGGAAAACGAAAATAAAATGCTGAGAGGAAAATGGAAATAATAAATTTGGGTTAGTTGTTGAAAGATGGTAAAAATTTAAATGGAAGCAATAAAAAAGGCTACAGAAAGAAATAGCGAGATGGAATGGAGAGAAAACTTGGTAAATATGAAGCTCTCAGAACTGAGATGACACGTGCAAATAGCATGGTGTCTAAACAAGAGAACAAACAAAAATAGAAACAAAAATATAACTTATAGGAAATCATAAACTATTGACATTTCCTTAAAATTAGAAATTAGGGAAATCATTTGAAAATATAAGCAATCAGAGGCTATATGTTGGTTTCTGAGGTTTCTATTCTTTAAGCTATGGCTAAGCAAGTCCAAGGAATGAGGAATACAGAAAGGACATGTGCTTGAAAAACAAGAGCACTATTTTTTTCCCTTTTTTAGAGAGAGAGCGCACGAGCAAGAATGAGCAGGGGTAGGGAGAGAGAGCAGAGCCCCACATGGGGCTTGATCTCAGGACTCTGAGCTCATGGCCTGAGCTGAATCCAAGACCAACTGAGCCACCCAGGTGCCCCTAAAAACAAAAGCACTTTTTTTTTTAAGATTATTTATTTATTTATTTATTTGAGACAGAGAGAAAGAGAGAGAGAGCACATGAGAGGGGGGAGGGTCAGAGGCAGAAGCAGGCTCCCCGCCGAGCAGGGAGCCCGATGCGGGACTCGATCCAGGGACTCCAGGATCATGACCCAAGCCGAAAGCAGTCGCTTAACCAACTGAGCCACCCAGGCGCCCCAACAAAAGCACTTTTAAAATAGCTTCTTATAAACTTGATTTAGGTTTTAAATCTAGATTTAAATTTTAAGTTAGATTTAGATTTCAACTGGTAAAATATTAGATTTTACTTTTTAAACTATCCTCAGCTTAAGTTCTGAATCAAACTCAAATTGAGTAGGCTACTGTCTCATTCTCCTCTTCCCACTGCCTACTTTTATCTTGGTCAATAAGTAAAAAATACAAAAGCTAGAAGGCTCAGTTGGTTGAGCATCAGACTCTTGATCTCAGCTCAGGTCTTGATATCAGGGTTGTGAGTTCAAGCCCTGCACTGGGCTTCAAAAAAAAAAAAAAAGTTAGAAGAACTATTGAAAAATTATACAGTGTAAAGCCATAATAACACCCTACCAATTGAAGGCTTAATATTTCTGTATACTAGTAAATTTATATATGTATTGTATATACTTTTACATATATGTACAAAAATATATGTGTACAAAATACATAATACTTATTCAACAATATGTATATACAAAAGTAGGTATACACTTTATATATATAATAGTAAAATTTATATATATTATCCATATGTTATATATATTATATATAATTATATACTATATGTGTATGTATACTTTGTGCTAGATATATTAACAATAATCATAAAATAAATACATAAAAAGCTGAAATTTTGGCCAGAATGTTCCTAAACAATTGGTTCTACAATGTGTGCAGGTATGTGATAAACACATGGACCAAATGGGCTTTTGCGGTTTTACTGCCTTCTTTCTCCTTGTTTTTCTCATTGATTATGAATTTCTGTATAATTTCTATTTACATACTGGTTTTGTGTCAAGAGGGAAAAAAAAAAGAGATAAATATGAGACCATAAGTCCAGCAACCTGATTATGGTATTAAAGAAGAAGTAGGGCGCCTGGGTGGCTCAGCTGGTTAAGCGACTGCCTTCGGCTCAGGTCATGATCCTGGAGTCCCGGGATCGAGTCCCGCATCGGGCTCCCTGCTCGGCGGGGGGTCTGCTTCGTCCTCTGACCCTATCCCCTCTCATGTGTTCTCTCTCTCTCATTCTCTCTCTCTCAAATAAATAAATAAAATCTTTAAAAAAAAAAAAAAGAAGAAGAAGAAGTAAAACGATAACTGTCCATTACACTGCATAACACCTAGGGTGATTAAAACTTGTCTGAGTTAGAGTAGAAATTGTATTATATATAATATATGCTATATATAAAATATATATGCATTACATATATGTAATATATATGTGTATATATATATATAAAAATATAAACATTTATGAGTTTATAGAATTATTAAGCCTTCAATTGGTAGCATGTGTTTTTACGGCTTTCCATTGTATAATTTTTCAATATCTCTTCTAGCTTTTATGTTTTTTAGTTATTGACCAACGTAAAAATAGGCGGTGAGTGGAGGACAATGAAACAAAGTAGCCTACTCAAATTAAATTTGATTCAGAACTTAAGCTGGGGATAGTAAAAAAAACAAAACAAAACAAAAAAAACTAATATTTTACCAGTTGAAATCTAATCTAACTTAAAATTTAAATCGATTTAAAACCTAAATCTAGTTTATAAGAAGCTATTTTGAAAGTGCTTTGTTTTCCAAGCTCAAGTAAATTATAAACTATTAGTTTAGTTTAGTTTAGGGTAAAATAGGCAAATGTTTAATAAATCTAGAAATTATAATTCAAGTAAATTTTGATAACCTGCTGACTCAAAGGCATTGAACAAATAAATGAACATGCTAGCAACTATTCAGTATTCTGTATTTTTAAATAAATTGTTCAAGAGGAGACAAAAATAGCATAAAATGTTCCTTTATGTAATCATATAATAAAATGATTTCAAGGAATACATTATAAAGTGAAAAAAAAATAGAGGTGTAACTTGCTTTCTGTAAGCTTACCAAAATCAGAAATATAAAATTAAGAAGCAAGAATGGCAACCAGAGTATGATTATAAATGTAAATTACTTATAATTTCTCAATCCCTACCCACAGAATATGCAAATTTAATTATCTAACAGATAACACTGTGTAGATCAATAAATGCTATTCATTTTGCCAAAAATTTTCACGAGCTACTAAAAGATTTTTCAGGGGGCGCCTGGGTGGCTCAGTTGGTTAAGAATCTGCCTTCAGCTCAGGTCATGATCCCAGGGTTTTGGGATGGAGCCCTTGCTTTGAGCTCCCTGCTCAGCGGGGAGTCTGCTTCTCCCTCTGCCCCTCCCCCAGCTCATGCTCTCTCTTGCCCTCTCTCTCTGTCTTTCTCTCTCTCTCTCAAATACATAAATAAATAATCTTTAGAAAATAAAAAAAAAGATTTTTCAGGATCTTCTAAACATTAGTATTTTGGGAAAAATGCAAAGACAGGAACAAAACAACCTCAAAATTATTACTAAGGAAAACCCATTTCAAATGAATTTCCTCACTGTTGATACATTATAATGTTAGGCAGAAAAGAGAGAGCCCAAGTAAAAGTTGAGCAGTTAACATTTACTTAAAATGAATCACTCGGGGTATATCTAAATAATGAAGTGCTTTGAACTAGTCTAACTGGCTATAATAAAAATGAAAACCAATGCTGAAAATAATCTTTATCATTTAAAATGACTGACTTGGCATCATGCAACTATTGCCACAAAATCTAAGATATTACTGCTTTAAAGAACTTCACATTTGTGGGTGCTTGGGTGGCTCAGTTGGTTAAGCGACTGCCTTTGGATCAGGTCATGATCCTGGAGTCCCTGGATCGAGTCCCGCATCGGGCTCCCTGCTCAGCAGGGAGTCTGCTTCTCCCTCTGACCCTCCCCCCTCTCATGTGCTCTCTCTCATTCTCTCTCTCAAATAAATAAATAAAATCTTAAAAAAAAAAAAAGAACTTCAGGTTTTTTTTTTTTTTTTAATGACACTCGTGTAAAAAATGTAAACTGATCTTCATTAGAATCTTATCCACCAAGGCCCTAGAAGTTCTTAGGAACTCATTTGGCTGCTGAAAGTTTCAATTCCCAGGATCATCCAAGCAGAGCAGATGCCAGATATTCCCATGGCAACAGGACTGAATGCCCTATGTGGTTAGGTAGAAAATGTGATATTTAGTGAAGGAAGTTATTTTTCCTTTCTTTTTCTACAAGAAAGAGAACCAAAAATAGTCCTAGAAATAGGAGATGACTTTGCTATTCCAAATACAGCCAGTGTCAAACTTCTAAGATCACAGGAGGATAGTGTCTATTTGTTTTGAAGCAAATTCTCACATTGTCATGCAATTTGATTTGGTACAGGTGGAAGGCAAATTATTTTTAAGATTTAATTTAGGAATAATTCATAGGTATTTACAGAAGTAGAAGAGATCTTAGAGAACATAGAGGTCAAATCACAGATGGTGTAGATGAGAATATAGAGTCAGTAAAATTAATCAAGCCAATTAAGGAAGTGGAAAGATTAACCATTAATTTTATTTCATTGGTAAAAATAATTATGCAATTATTGTAGATTTTTTGGATATACAAAAGTTGAATCTTACTGCCTTTTAAAGGTCTGTTCAAACTAAGCATAATGCCCTTTTTTCAAGGACATAAAATATTAAATGCCAACTTAATTTGTATATTACTTACATGCATAAAGGTATAATATTATGAATATATAAAAGTGTTTTAAAGATCAGCTTCAGTATGTTACATTGGTCAGATATCAATATTCTTAATATAAATAAATAAATATTAAAAAAATGTTCAATGGAATACTAATATATTCAATGTTTAATTTCCAGTTTAGTAATAAAATTATTAAGTCATGGAAGAGTATTATGAGTTATAAGTCATAGAACAGATACAAAAGTTACTATTTTCAAATAACACCTAGAAAATCTAAGAAAATAAGAAAATTACAATCCATAAGAGTTTGGTAAAGTATTTGATCTAAATATCTGATAGCAACTTATTTATATATCCACAACTAACTAAATATGAAGAAGACGTTTCATTAATGATAGCAAGGAAACCTACAAAGCTTGGAAAAGATTTTGCATGAAATGCTAAAAGTTAAGTTTAACAAAACTATGAAACTTTAATGTAAGATATACAATTTGAATAACCAGAAGCCATTCAATGCTGGCATGGTATGGTATAGAGATCAATGAACACAGATTAGCACCTAGATTTTCGTTTTGAAATACTGTTCTTCAGTAAATCCAGTCAAAGCTCAGAGAAATGTGACTTCTGACTCCAGGAAGGAATGAAGAAACAAACAAAATTAAAAAATAAAGGTACAAGATGAGCCTGCGGCATTTTTTTTGCGCAAGACAACAAATGTGCAAAGAATGATGGGGTTGTGTCAAAATATCACAGACTTCAGCCTGAAGATTATCCAGCTGGACAATCTATGTGAGGTTATAAATAGTTCTGTAACCCACTATATAGAACAGGAATCCATTATAAATTATCAATATATCACACTGATTTAGATAAATAAATTAATAGTTGCATAAGGAGAGAAATTTCACTCTAATGCAAGATGGAGTCATGGGAATCATATTTATTTTCCAATCTTGAACAACTAGAAAACTGGACAAAATATATGAAGCAATACTTTTCAGACTTTGGATAACAGGAATCAAAGGACATGTAAAAGAACAGATGGGGGTGGGGAATGGTTGCCTTATAATTGCCTACCTTATTTTGTAGAGGCACTTTGAAGGCTTATGTAGCACAGGGAGGGTATGTCTCACTCTGACCTGGGAGTGTGACAGTCTCCCTAAATTGCAGACATTGTTGGAATCTAGAGAAGCAAAGGCAGATAAAGTCTGCTAAACAGAGTATTGGATAGAGGAAACTACACAAAAAGAGTTCCTTGAAGTTTGGCAGAGGAGCTCCTGATTTTTTTCCTCTGATTTCTGATCTTTACATGGGTGAAAGAAACTACTTGAGACCGGGGCAAAAATCTTCCTAAATGAACAGAAAGGATAATCTCTGTATATCACATAGAACTGGGAATAGGTTGTGGCATAACTAACAGAAAAAAATATATGGTATAGCAGCAAAATTTTCAGAGGCATATTGACACAATAGTAAGGCTAAATTAACCCTTGAATAAAGAATGCTCTGAATCTACCCAGATGAATTGTAAAAGCCAACCTTGAAAAGATTCAACTGTTTTCAATTAACTGTGCATAATAACAAAATCAAGCATTGTTAAAAGACTGTATTCAAAGTTTCAAAAAGAGAAAACAAAATCATATAATCAATTAACATAATAATATCAATAGGATAAAAAACCAAAACTATTCAATCTCAGTAAATGCAGAAAGAGCATTTGACAAATTCCAACACCATTTCAAATGACAACACTCAGAAAATGAATTATAGAAGAGAATTTCCTCAACCTGATAAAGGACATCTAAGAAAAATCCACAAGTAACATCATATATTATGGTGAAGACTATATGCTTTCCTCCCAAGATCAGGATCAAGACAAATATGCCTGCTTTCTCCACTAGTATTTGACATTGTACTGAAGGTTCTAGCCAAGACATTCAGGTCTGTAAAAATATATGTATATATATATACACATATATATATATAAAGACATGGAGATTGGAAATGAAGAAGGAAAACTAGAAAACATCTATGTAGTAAATATTAAACACAATGACAGACAAAAACAAACGAACAAAAACCCTCCTGGAACTAATAAGCAATCATAACAGAGTTGTAGGATCCAGGCTTTATAAACAAAGTCAATCATAGTTTATATGCTATCCATGAACAAATTAGAATTTGAAATTAAAAACACAATGCTATTTCCTTTAGCAACCCCCAAAATAACTCTAACAAAGTACATATAGGATCTATATGAGAAAAACTACAAAACTCTAAAGAATAAAAAGTTTTAAAAAACTAAATAAATTTCATATTTATAGATAAGAAGACAATATTTTCAAGAGGTCAATTTTTCTCAGCTTCATCTATAGATTCACTAAAATCTCAATTAAAGTTTTAACAAGTTATTTTGTGAATATCAATAAACTGATTCTAAAATTTATATGGAGATGCAAAAGACCCAAAATAGCTAACTCGATATGGAAAGAGAATAACAAAATCAGACTGACACCATTCCACTACAAGACTTAATAGAAAAGCTGCAGTAATCAATACAGTGTGGAATTGGTGAAATAATAGACTCCCCCCTTTTTGCATATGAATGTCTAGTTTATCAGGCACCACTTATTGAAAAACCTATCTTCTCTTCATGATACTGGCTTTGCTCCTTTGTCAAAGATCAATTGTCTGTATATGTGGGTCTACTCCTGGGCTCACTATTCTGCTCCCTTGATTTTTGTGGGGGGAGTCTAGACACAGACCTTTTATCTTTCACAAAAATTAACTCAAAATAGATTATAAACCTCAATGTAAATTGCAAAACTTTAAAATCCCTAGAAGATAACATAGAAGAATATCCAGATGACCTTTAGTATAGCTATTGACATTTTAGATACCACATCAAAGGCATGATCCATGAAAGAAATAATTGATACACTGGATTTCATTAAAATAAATTAATAAAAACAAACTGCTCTGTGATATATACTGTCAAGAAAATGAAAAGACAAGCTACAATTGGGGGAAAAAAAATGTTTGCCGAAGATATATCTAATTAGAGACTGACATCCAAAATAGACAAAGAACTTTTAAACCTTAAAAATAAGAAGATAAACAACCCAATTAATAAATGGGCCAAAGACCTGAACAGACAATTCACCACAGAAAATATATGGACAGCAAATAGTCATATGAAAAGATATTCAACATGTAAAACATTAGGGATTTGTAAATTAAAGGAACAATGTGATACCACTACGAACTTATTTAGAAGGGCAGAAATCTGAAACACTGACAATATCAAATCCTGGTGAAGATGTGAAGCTATAGAAACTTGAACCCATTCTTTTGAGAATGCAAAATTGTACAACCACTTTGAAAGACAACATGACAATTTCTTACAAAGCTAAGCATAGTTTTACCATTTGATTCAGCAATCTTGCTCCTTGATATTTACCCAAAGGAGTTGAAAACTTATGCCCAAACTGAAACCTTCACAAGATATTTATGGCAGCTTTGCTCATAATTGCCAAAACTTCTAAGCAACCAAAATGTCCTTCACCAAGTTAATGGATAAACTGTGGTGCATTCAGAAAATGAAATATTATTCAGTGTTAAAAAGAAATGAGTCATCAAGCCATGAAAAGGTATGGGGGAACCTGAAAAACGTATTACTAAGTGAGAGAAACCAAAAGGCTATCTACTACGTGATTCTAACTATATGACATTTTGGAAAAGACAAAACCAAAGAGACACTAAAAAAATCAGTGGTTGCCAGGAGTTCAGGGAAGGGAGAGATAGGCTGAGAACAGAAAATTTTTAGTGTAATGAAATTATTCTATATGATACTATAAGAGTGGATACATGGTATTATACATATGACAAAACCCAATCCACTGAGAGTGAACCCTAATGTAAACTATGGACCTCGGTTGATAACGATGTATCAATGTAAATTTTACGAGTTGTAACAGATATACCACTTTGGTGTGGAATGTTGAGAGTGAGGAGATTGGATATGTGGAGGCATGCATTTATGGGAACTCTGTACTTTATATGGAATTTTGCTGTGAACCTAAAACTCTTCTAAAAAAACAAAGTCTATTTAGGAGCACCTGGGTGGCTCAGTTGGTTAAGCATCCCACAGTTCAAACCCCACATTTGAAATAAATAAATAAATAAGTAAATCTATTTATATGTCTTATAATAAATAAACATGACAATCGCTATTTTAATCAAGTAATCAAAAAAGAAAAATCAACGTCATGTACCAACCAATGAACTGCAGTGAGAAAACTATGGTTTTCTTTGTGATACTCCAGCTCTAGTTTGTAGGGATAATGACCATTTGGTTGAATTCACTGCTTGTTGCTGAGTTCCCCTGTCATGGCCCATGTGGACCAAATTTCAGTACGTAAAAGATCTTGGTGAATTTTGTTAAGAAATATCTTTGTCTTTCTAGTATTTAATTCTTGCAGGAAAACTTGTGGGTGTGAGTTAAAGATGATAGAAGAAAGCTAATATCTGGCTACTAAAATGGGACTTGCCAGTTTTGTGGCAATTCTGGAGAGCAAGAACCCTGGCACTTGGAAAGAAAACACATTAGACCCTGAGCAGTATGGCGATAGGAAGACTACCAATCATCTTTATTCTCTGAGTCAGCTCTGCATCCTCCTTCATGAAAGGAAAATGCCTAGATACCTCTCATTCAAACTCATGAGAACACAAATATGACCATGACTCAAACTGCCTCTCCTTAACCTTACCGTGAAATTTAACTGAAACAGCAGAGGATGACTCCAATTTCTGCACCACACTGTTATATTCCTATAGCTGCTGAAACCAATTGCCAGAAACTGGATGGCTTAAAACATACATGGATTTATTTACTTAAAATTCTAGAGGTCCAAAGTCCAAAATCAGGTGTCAGGCCACATTCCCTGCAAAGGATCTAGAGGAGAATCTGTTCCTTTGTCTTTCTAGGGTTCTAAAGCCCTATTCCTTATATTTATTTCTTGGCTTATGGTCACGTCCTCCAACTTCAAAGCCAGCAGCATAATATAGAAGTTTCTGCTATAGTAGAACCTCTCTCTGTATCCCTCCTACGAGAATGCTTTTAACCAAAATTAGATCCACCTGGAAAACTCAGGATAATTTCTGCATCTCAAGATCCCTAATTTAATCACATCTGCAAAGTCCCTTTTTTTTTTTTTGCCATGTAAAATAACAATTACAGACACATTTGGACATGGATATCTTTGGGGGACCATTTGGACCTTGGCAGATTTCTGGTTGGGCCCTAGCAGTCTGCACTGAATTCCATGTTGCTGCCCCCGGCTTTGCACGTCCTGGAAGGCTAGAGATTTGTGGCCTGAGCATGTGAGGTTCACTCTAGCTTGTGAGTCTGGTGGGCAGGGAACGAGATGGGTCAGGGGTAGGGGTCCAGTGAGGTGGGGGACAAGGGGAGGATTGGGTCTTGCTTGATAGGTGACATTAGCTAGGCTTCTTACAGCCAGTCGCATCTGGGACAAGGGGCGTCTAGCCTATGGGCCATCTAGGTGTTTCTCACCCCAGGTCTCTCCTACTGGTTCCAAAGTGTTCCCAAGATCCTTGAAATCGGGCTTCTGGAAAGGGTGGGTCACAGCAGCTGCCCGTGAGGCCTATTTCATTCTTTCTGGGAGCCAGCTCTGACTCTCCATGCATCCCAGACCATCGTCTCCTAGCCTCTCCATCAGGACTCATGCTTGCTGCCCCACAAAAAAAAAGAGAGAAAAAAAAAATATTCAGACTAACACCATCTACCCCAGGCTTCCGAAGTTTCACAACACATCCCACATACAAAATGTGGTCACAATACATTCACCTCTTCCAAACATCCTCTGGTTTCTTGGGGGAGTTTCTAGGAGGTATATTTCACACTTATTAAAGTCACACTCGGGAAATTTCTCCCTATGATGGAAGTCATCGAATTAGGAAAGGCAATACAAAATTCCTATTTGACTTTAACTGAGTAATCAATAAAACTACCTCAGCCCAGGAAGGCATTCTGGTTATCTTCTACACACTGGGGAGAATAAATTCTATGGAATATTACTTTCCACATGAGTATTTTCTTTAGGCTTCCAGGTAGGTTATTATTTTTATATTTATTATGCTAGCACACTATACTCCTCCTTATTCATACTGATTTGTGTTGACTTATTTTGCTGTGTTTATCATTAGACTATGCCCGCTTTAAAATGAGATCTTGTTTTGCTCACCTTTTGTATTCTGAATTGTGGTACTGTGTTTTGTAAAATATGCTTTTAGTAGATTGTTGTTGAAAAAAATGTCTGTACAGCTATTTTTGTAGAATATTTTAATTGGGGTTTGAACAGCTCATTCAGGGTTTTTACTAAAGAGGAAATTGGGAGTCCATTGATGACTTTTTGAGCAGGAAAATTATATAGTCATATATGCAATTTAGCAAGATTAATTTGAAAGTGGTTTTTATGGTGCATTGGAGCCAGACAGGCATGAGACAATTAGTTCTGTTAGGAGAGTGTTTCAATATTCCAAGTGGTAGATGTAGTAGAGTTAATTTTATGTGGCCAAGAGTCATTATGGAAAAGAAACAAGATATCACATGGAAATATGCTATGAACATTAGAAAGAAGAGAATGTAAAAACTCAATGATGATGTAGTGGGAAGGACATAAGTGCATATTTATTTATTTTAAGTAGACCATTAATTATATCATTTATATCTTACAACTAAAGGTTAATATTCACAACACACAAACAGTAAGTTCATGAGTTAAAAATGTCTACTTATTTATTTTATGTTGATGGAAAAAATGTTTGAATCACTCAATTTTTAAAATTTGTTATTGTGTGAAGTCACAAATAGAATCTGCATTTGCAATATTTATCGAAGTCTTTGTAGCCTACAAAATAATTAATAAGAAAATAATCTTAATTTTTAATCAACACCCAAAGTATTAGTGCTACTGAGTTTTAAAGAAATAACATTATCATTGTACTCTCTGATATAAAAGTATAAATCGAGGGGTGCCTGGGTGGCTCAGTCGTTAAGCGTCTGCCTTCGGCTCAGGTCATGATCCCAGGGTCCTGGGATTGAGCCCCGCATCTGGCTCCCTGCTTGGCGGGAAGCCTGCTTCTCCCTCACCCACTCCCCCTGCTTGTGTTCCTGCTCTCGCTCTCTCTCTCTGTCAAATAAATAAATAAAATCTTTAAAAAAATAAAAATAAAAAATAAAAGTATAAATCTAATTATAATTCATATAGCAAATGGCCGTTTAAACAATATGTGGATTTTAGCTATGTTCTAATAATCTCCTATAAACAGAAAATTTAACAACTCTTTTTTTTTCCGCTAAAAGTTGAATCTGTAAGTGTGATCTTCCAAGGAAAATATTATTAGAAAGGCTATTATTTTATGTTTGTATTAAATTAAATATTCTTAAAATGTTGCTATGCCTCGCTCCTTGAAATTGGCTTTGAATTATCTATAAACTTTAAAAAATTATATGCATATATATGAGTATGTATGAAAATGTTAATCTTTATACAGATAATATCGCTAACTTTTATTATATTTTAAAACATTTATAAATGTTAGAATTACTATAATACAGAAATATGTTTTCAAAAAATATTAGAACTTAAAAATTGTTCCTCATGTATCTATTTTAGTCTATGTTTTATTGTAAGAGACAAATTCAATAGAGTATAGATATGCTCACTAGTTGCTAACAGGTAAAGTAACCTCTATATACAGAGATATTGATTCAAATTAAAAATAGCTAAAAATTACCTTCAATATACAGGCAAACCATTCATTGAAATCAAAATGCATAAGAAGATTGCAATTTTTTAATAGACTTTATTTATTTATGTATTTATTTATTTTTTTAAAGATTTTGTTTATTTGACAGAGAGAGACACAGCGAGAGAGGGAACACAAGCAGGGGGAGTGCGAGAGGGAGAAGCAGGCTTCCCGCGGACGGGGGAGCTCGATGCGGGGCTCGATTCCAGGACCCTGGAATCATGACCTGAGCCAAGGCAGACCCTTAATGACTGAGCCACCCAGGCGCCCCTAGACTTTATTTTTTAGAACAGTTTTAGTTTCAGAGCAAAATTGAGTGGAAAGTAGAGGGATGAATATCTTTTTAAGGTTGTTAAAGAAGTGATCTGAAGGAGGTGGGAATTAAACGGACATAAGAGTCTAGAACTTGTGTTTGTTTTAAACATTGAGACATTATATATAGTTTTACTAGAACTGGCTCACCTTGGCTATCAAGAACCTATTTTTATTTTTTTATTTTATTTTGTTGTTGTTATTCAAGAGCCTATTTTTGAATGCCAAGAATTTTTGAGTTAGGTGGTAAACAAAACATATTTTTAAAAGGTAAAATACAATCCATCGCTTTCTAATTATTTTCTGAAATTTTACTAGTACTTATTCTTTTGAGATTATTTTTGTCTACAGTATCTGTATGGTGGACAATCCATATAATGTTGCACTACTATTAGTCTCTTCCTAAATCTGTGTTCAGTAATGACACATAGGTAGTGTTATGGGTTGGCTGTGTCCAACCAAAACCCATGTGTTGAAGTCCTAACACCATGTACCTCAAAATGTGACTGTGACTGTATTTAGTGATAAGATCAGCATTTAGTGATAGATACAGAAGTAATCAAGTTAAAATGAAATCATTAAGGTGGTCCCTGATCCAATACGATCAGTGTCCACAAAAAGGAGAGATGTGAACAGAGAGGCATGTACAGAAGGAAGATGATGTGAAGAGACTTAGAGAAGACAGCCATCTACAAGCCGGGAAGAGAGGGCTGGCATAGACACTTCCCTCACAGCCCTCAAAAAGAACCAGCCCTACAGACACCTTGATTTTAGACTTCTATCCTCCAGAAATGTGACCCAATAACTGTTGTTTGTTTCAACTACCTGGTCTGTGGTACTTTGTCAGGACAACCCTAGAAAATTAACATAGAATCTTGGAATATGCCATCACAGGAGTTTTTACATCATGAAAATTGGCAAAGACTACAAATCACATCTTTTGTTTCCGAGGAGTTGGTTGGTAAACATTTAGAAGCATACACACTGTGTGTGTGTTTGTGTGTGCATGTGCTTGTAATTTGCAGGAATTGTGAAATATTTTACTACCACAGATGACCACTCTCCCCTCCATAGAGACTTATAAAATGAAGCAGCTTTTAATTTGCTAATAATTTAATCTCTGGCTTACTAAACTATCATGATGTACTTTGTTTTTGGTTTTGGTTTTCATGATGTATTTTGAATAAAAAGTGGAAAACTATACCTTCATAAGTAAAAAATCACAGAGGCGAGTGGAAATAGTCTGAGGCTTGCTAGATTCTATAGCAATGATAGATGAAAGTGGGACAATGAACTGATAAAATATGAGTGAGTTAAAGAAAAACTGTACAAGCAACATGTCAATCAGAAAAACCTGGCAATATCTGGCAATCATGTTTAACATGTGTATCCAGAGGGAGTTGTGAGTCATTTTTGGCATACTGGACATTTCTATAAAGTTGAGAAAAGTTTCCCAGCACCATTGGTTCTAAGTGCTGCTGCAGGACTGATCCTTGATAATTATAGAAACAATTTCGCTTGGACCACTCTCTAAAAGCAGGCTCAGCCCATAAAGGCACACACCTGGGAAACACTGAATGAAGAAACTCTGCCAGGCACCTGCTGTGACCTTCCTAGGATGTTACAGCCTTTTGCTTGTCCCAGTACAAAACACTTAATTATGGAGTGAGGGTACAGGGAATTATTTTGCACTTCGGAGCACTATAATTTGGAGAAGTGTAAATAACTTAATGTCTTGTGTTCCTCATGTGCAAATGGGCATAATCTTTCCATACCACATATTTTTTGTTAAACAGTTAATAAGAGAAAAAAAATCCCTAGAATGAGATCTGGCAAGTAAGTGCTTAAAAAATATTAGCTATTATTTTTTGGTCATCATATTATTCTTCTCTCTATGAAGGTGGGAGGTGGAGCCCCACTTATCATCATGACAAGCTGTTACACATGGAGGCTCATTTAGGAAACATCCTGATGGAGATGGTGTTGTTAAGATTTTAGAGTAAAGTGGACCTGGGCTTACTTCTGGATTTTCTGTCACATAGAACACAGTTTTGAGCACATTTCTAGATTTCCTGAAATCAGTTTATTCATCTTCACAATGTATAATTAGAGTGCTTTTTAAAGAGGGTATTGTATGACAAGATAATATACGTAATGTACTCAGATCACTATTTGGTTTATGACAAATATTCAATAAATTTTATCCATGTTTGTTATATTACTAATATTACTTTTATCATTACCAGTATCAAGATTATGTCATAGTTCTAAGGGAAATGTGTAAGTACTATATTCTTTATAAGATCCACAGTAAATAGCCCTACAGGGGCTAAACATGTATAAAAGAGCTTTATGGATTTTTAGGTCTATTCTTGGTTGTAGACATTCCCCACAGTAGTCAGACACGCTAAAGACAATAAATTAAGTAGAGAACACTTATTACTTGACTGCTGGTGCCTAGTAACTTTATTTTTTTTTAAGATTTTATTTATTTATTTGAGAGAGAGAGAATGAGAGACAGAGAGCACGAGAGGGAAGAGGGCAGAGGGGGAAACAGACCCCCCGCTGAGCAGGGAGCCCGACGTGGGACTCGATCCAGGGACTCCAGGATCATGACCTGAGCCGAAGGCAGTTGCTTAACCAACTGAGCCACCCAGGAGCCCCTGGTGCCTAGTAACTTTAAGCCACCTGCTTATCCCATCTCATTTATGGCCATTAATATGTTTTTCTAGTTGGCAGTTAAATGGTCATTGATTATCTACTAAATTCTAGGTGTGAGATAAATAGTGGTAAACAAAAGAAAGTCCCCAAACTCAGAAAAAAAAACCCAAATTAAGCAAATTAATATATGCCCTGTCAGTGATGCTAACTCTGATAAAGACAATAAAGTATGGTCATGGGACAGATCATTTGTGGAAGGGTTATTTGAGTCAAAATAATCAATAAAATCATCTTCGATCAGGAGACATTTGAATAAACATGTAAATAAAGTGAAGCAACAAGTGATATAGATCAGGAGAGAGAGTATTCCAGGAAGAGAAATAGTAAGAGCTAAAGCATGTGGGTATGTTTGGATGGTTCAAGAAGTACCAAAGAAGCCAGGGTTGGAAGAGGTGTGTGAACAAAGAAGAAAGCAGAAGGTGATGAGGTTGGAGCTGTTGTTAGATATGTGAGGGTAGCTATAGCCTGTAGGGACTTATAGAGCATAATGGGGACTTTAAATTTTATTTTGAGTGAGATTATAAACTCCTGGAAGTCTTCGTGTATAAAAGTCACATAATCTTACATCAGTTTTGAAAGTATTATTAGCTGATGGTAGACACTATAATTTAAATAGGCAAAAGTAGAAGCAGGGAGATCAATTTGGAATTTGTTGCTATTATCTATGCCTATCAGATACCCAATTTGAAAATAGCATCTTAAGTGAATTCACTAAAAAGAGGAAACTTTTATTTTTATGGAGATTATATCTCCTTATTTTGAAAAATAAACCTCAAAACATCTTACCTCATTTTGTGTATAAGGAAATTATATTATCATTCCATATGTTTCCTGAAGAAATTATATACAAATATTGATTTAAAAAAATCACATAAAAACATCTATGTCACATTTGTCTTTTGTGCCAACCTTAAAGTGTCTCATTTCTTAAAAGTTATTTCAGATTCTCATTGATCTCTCTTGGCATTTAACTCATCCTCTAGTGAAGACATGAAATTCTATACATTTCCACGTTTTTCCTTCTTTCAGAGTAACTAGTCAAATGATGCCAGCTCCTCACATATCAATGGTGTGGTGTGAGACTTGATAATCTTACGATTCCTCATACATTCTACATCTTCTATAAATCTTACAATTTCATTTCATGAATTAATGGTGTTATTTCATTGCATTGTAGTCATTGCTGTTGATGATTAGAAAATAAGGGCAGTAAGTTGAGATAGTGGGCTGGGATAAATGTAATAAATATCAACTCATTTTATAACGACTCAGTTGATTGGTAAATGATTTTATTTCATGATGACTTGTCTCTCTAATGAAAATCTAAGCTATCTCCAAGCAAATCAAGTTAGATATACTTGGGAGGAGGGTACTGTCTTTAAACAATCAAATACATTCTATGGCTTATTGATATTTCAGTTGTGAGAGGGTTTACGGCCAGTGATGCTGAATAAAGGATATATGATTTTAAGGACATGAAATAGTAGGGAAAACTCTTTTAATACGCTGAATTTTTCCTCCAATTTTTCAAAACTATTCTAAACCCAAATTCCAAAGGATTTATGCCCTCTTAGAACATATATCTGGAAGATCAAAAAGCAGTGTTTGTCTTCCAGGGTCTTTATTTATACCAAAGAAAGTTTACCTAAGTCAGGACTTCAAGGTCTTAGGCAAGCAAAAGGAAAACATTTACCCAGTTGGGAATATTCTTGAAAACATGCTATTAACCGTCTGTTAAATTTTCCATTTTAATGCTACAAAAATGGCTTGATATATCACAATCAAGATGCAAAAATAAATTGGTTTTTGAGTATCTAAAATGTTTTTGCTATGGCCAAGAGCAGACAAACACCATCAGGTGCAAAGGATTGACTGTGTCAAATGAATTGCAGGAAGTACAAAAACTTCAGAATGTTTAGGTTGTCTTATGTCAGGTTGGTACACATTTTGTTTAATGCAATATTGAGAGCCTGACTCATTGGGAAATAAAATGGACATATGTCTAAGGGGAAGCACACGTGAATCTCTTGATAACCAAGTGAGTAGAGGGGGGCTACATGTAATAAATGTACCCTAATTACTGAGAACACTTCAGATGGAAAGTTCTACCTTTATTATTTTTTTTTAAAGAGAAGGAAAAATAACAACATGAGTTCCTCTGAAAATAATCTGCTGTAAATGAGTAGTGGAGGGAATGGGAAAAAATCATGAAGCAAAAGCATTAATAAATAAATGCTTCTCTCTGTAGATAGATGATTGATGATAGATAGGTGATGATAGATGATAGATAGATAGATAGATGATAGATGGATAGATGATAGATAGATACACAGATACACAGATACATAGAGATAGCTAGTTATATAAGAAATTCTACGACAAAACCTCTACTATATTCTGGAGCTAAAAAGACATAGTTTCTGCCCTTAGAAATCTCACAAGTGAGTGGGGAAGAAAGACATATGAACCTGTAATTATAGTAAAATGTGCTATCTTCATTACTAAATGCTACACAATACATTATGAAAATACAGAGTAAGGTAGATTGTATACCAGATTTTAGTTGTCAATACATTTTTAAAATGCATGAGTCTCTGGAAATAAAATATTTAAACATAAGAAGAAACAATATGTGTTTGAAAGAGACTATATGTTTTGAGACTCAGATAAAGGTATGTTTTGAGCAAACTAAAACTTTGAAAACAGAAAAAAATTCTGCATGGATTAGTGATGTAAAAACAATTTTGAGAATCTGCCAGCATTTAAGGAAAACTGGGAGAGGGATAATGGAAATTAAAACAGAATACGCTGGATGAAGAGGTCAGGGAATACAGATTAAACCTGTTAATACTTAGTGGAGATACAGACACTTGGTGGAGATAAAAGGAGAAAGAAACAATAACTAGAGAAAAAGCCAGAGTGCAACTGTGAAAATAACATATCATTCATATCAAGAAAGTAAAGATTAAAGTAAAATAAAAAAACTAGACAAAATTGAAAAAAGATAGTATATTCAATTTATAAATATACATTAATAAAAATCAAAGTTAACATATATTTGATAAAAAGTAGATATTTACCTGAAAATAACATTCCTAAAATTTCATAAAATTAAAGAAAATACATTTAAAAAGCATAATATCATCTAATCAACAAATGGGCAAAAGACTTGGACAGGTATATAACAAATGAATATTTCCAAATAGCTCAGAAATGTACAAAATGAAAGCAAAATCAATAGTTATCAAAGAAAATAAAGAGCCCAGAAATAGGCTCACATAATCAATGATATAGTCAGTTCGCATTAGACAAAGGTACAAAGGCAATTCAAAGGAGAATGAACAGACCTTCAATAAATTATGCAAGAATAACTGGATGCCTGCATGCAAAAAATGATTCCTGACACATACATGGCAAATTATACAAAAACTAACTTAAAATAGGCAAAACACATAAATGCAAAATAAAAAACTATAAAATTTATAGAAAAGAAAAGATAAGAGAAAACTAGCATGATCTTGGGTTTCACAATGAAACTTTGGGAAAGATTTTATTATTTATTTATTTATTTATTTATTTATTTATTTATTTATTTATTTATTTGCGAGAGAAAGAGAGTGAGCGAGTGGGGGGGGGGAGGGCGGAGGCAGAGGGAGAGAGAATCTCAAGCAGACTCTGTCCTGAGCACGGAGCCCAATGCGGAGCTCAATCTCCTCCTCAATCTCCATGAACCTTGAGTTCATGACCTGAGCCAAAACCAAGAGTCAGGCACTTAACTGACTGAGCAACCCAGGCGCCCCAATGAATTTTTGCATATGACACAAAAACACACCTTATAAAAGACAAAATGTAAATTGGATTTTATCAAAATTAAAAATTTTGTTCTGTGAAAGACATGTTAAAAATGGAAATAAAAGCAATGGATTGGAGTTAATATTTGTAAAACACATGTATGATAAAGGACATATTCAGAATATATATAAAGAACTCTTAAAATTCAAAGATAAGGAAATAATAACCCAATTTTTTAAACAATAGACCAAATATCAAATAAGATGTTTCACCAAAGAATATATATGATAGTAAATAATCATATGGAAAGATGTTCAACATCATTAGTTATCAGGAAAATATTATTTTAAATAACAGTGAAATAACCAAGATATCAGTAAATATCTGTTATAACAGATAACTCCCATACACTGATGTTGGAAATAGAAAATGATACAGCCATTTTGGAAAACAGTTTAGAGGTTACTCATAAAGGTAAATATACATGCATGACTCAGAAATTATATTCCTAAATATTTATCCAAATTTATAAAAACCTGTATATATATATTTATAACGACCTTGTTCACCATTGACAAAAATCTAAAACACTCTAAATATGTATCAACAGGTGAAAAAATAGACTGTGGTACATTCATACAATGGAATGCTATTCAGTAATAAAAATTTACATATCAGCACAAATGAGTTGCCAGAATTCAGGTTCAAAAGCTGCACTGTGTATGGTTCCATTTATATGATATTCTGGAAAAGGTAAAACTATAAGGACAGGACAATTATGTAGATAATACAGCTTCAGACAGGGATTAATGACAGGGGGTAAGGGTGAAGAGGGAGGTAAACTCAATGGGGCAGCCCAAGTTCATTTTCAAGATGATAAAACGAGTCTGAATGGTCAGTACAAAAACACATGAATATCTGGAAACAGATTATTTCCAGAGTGGACACATGGCTTTTTGCAAAACCAAATGATCAGAGATATACAAATTAAAACCACTATTATAGTCCACCACATGCACAATGGAATGGCTAAAATTAAATAACCAAGCAAGCAAGTGAATAAATAAATGACAAATTACATATTTGAAGATGTGGAGCACCTGGGATTTTATATATTAACTGAGAAAGGGTAAACCAGTACAACCACCTGGGAAAATTTTGACAGCATCCCTTAAGTTAAATGCATGCATATGCTATGACCCAGAAATTCTACTCATATATAAACAATCCTACATATATACATGCATATTTATCCATATATTTGTGTCTATCAACCAATCAAATACATATGCAATAGTGTCTGAAGTAGTATTACCCATAATTGTTCAAAACTGGAAACTCCACAAAAGGTAAGCGACACTTGAAAAGATACATGCTTTTGCATATATTCCTGTAACAGAGTATTAAACAGCAGTGAATTGAACAAAGTAGCACTTGTACATCACTATCAAAATTATAATGCTGTGTAAAAGAAACCAGATACAAAAGTCCATTCTGTTTTATTCCATTTATATAAAATTCAAAAAGAGACAAATAATCAAGATGTATATTAGTTTCCTATCATTGTTGTGGAATATTATCTTAAATTTAGTGGTTTAAAACAACACAAATTTATTCTCTTACTGTTCTGGAAGTCAGGAGTCTGAAATGGTCCTCACTGAGCTCATCAATGTGTGGGCATGTCTGCATTCCTTCTGGAGGATCCAGGGGAGAAGCCATTTCCTCACCATCCAAAGAATGCCTGCAGTCCTGGGCTTCGTGCTGCCCCCTCCACTGCTTCATCTTCATCTTCAAAGTCAATGATTGTTTTCACTCTAGCTTCTGCTTCTGTTGTCACAGCTCCTCTGACTGACTCTTCTGCTGTCCACTTTCACTTTTAAGGACCCTTGTGATTACGTTGGGCCAAATGGATAATTAAGAATTATCTCCTCATTTAAGGTCAATTTAGTAGCAACCTTAATTCATTCTCAATGTTAATTCCTCCTAGCTAAGTAACATAACATATTCATAGATACCAAGAATTAATAAATGGTGGTCTTTGAAAGTCCATTATTCTCTCTCAGCAGGTTATAAAAAATTAGAATAGGGGCGTCTGGGTGGCTCAGTCATTAAGCGTCTGCCTTCGGCTCAGGTCATGATCCCAGGGTCCTGGGATCGAGTCCCACATCGGGCTCCCTGCTCTGCGGGAAGCCTGCTTCTCGCTCTCCCACTCCCCCTGCTTGTGTTCCCGCTCTCGCTATGTCTCTCTCTGTCAAATAAATAAATAAAATCTTTAAAAAAAAAATTAGAATAGTGGTTACATGTTCATAGGAGGAATGACACTAAGAAGGCTTGTGGTGTTAGTAAGATCTTATATCTTGATCAAGGTTGTCTTTACAAAGTTATGTTCCCTTTGGGTGGTGATGGTAGCTTTAAGAACTACATTCATATTTTTTTTTCACAGTTTTAAGTGATGTATTAAACTTTGATGAAATAGTACATAAACACAAGAAAGGGGATATATAAAGTGATTTTTAATGTAAAATAATATAAAACATATTGTAAGAGTAAATGGATAATTGTAAGAAAATTTAAATTACCCTTTTTTTTCCAGAAAGGAAATATTACATAATAATACATATAATATGCCTAAAATGGCTTTATAACCAAACAATTATTTTGGTAGAGACGTTAAAATTTATGAGAAATGTTTTCAATGCTACTTTTACCTTCCAAGACCATTTAATGAGATAAAAGTATTCCAATGTATTTGAATCATATCATAAGCATAATACCAAGAGGTGACAAAAATGTCATATAAGATTCATGTTTGGAGTAAAACTAAAAATAATACAGTATTAAATATTTTGAAGATAATAGGGTGACAACCTCAAGATAAAGTTGATTAAATCCATTATGGAGTCAGAGAAAACAGTACCAGGCAGTCATTCAAAATATATTATTGTAAATAGTGAACCAGTATGATTTCTAATACTGTACAAAATCACAAAATGAGAATGTTCCTTCAGCATAGGGTGGAAATAGAAAGGTTTTTATGTTTACATTTTGTTTATCTATATATTTTCTCTATATTCACAAATATGGACTTTATTTTGAAAATAACTATTTTGGGGGCGCCTGGGTGGCTCAGTCGTTAAGCGTCTGCCTTCAGCTCAGGTCATGATCCCAGGGTCCCGGGATCGAGCCCCGCACCGGGCTCCCTGCTCAGCGGGAAGCCTGCTTCTCCCTCTCCCACTCCCCCTGCTCGTGTTCCTGCTCTCGCTATCTCTCTCTCTCTCTCAAATAAATAAATAAAATCTTTAAAAAAAAAAAAGAAAGAAAATAACTATTTTTGAAAATAAATTGACTTTCAAAACTGGTTGTATACATACACACATATACATATGTACAAACGTATATACACATATATATGAATACACAAATACAAGTGTATATATGATGTACAAATATATATATGTGTATGTGTGTATGTGTGTATATATATATATCCACATATTTTTATTCATCCTTTTCATTCTTCACAGCACATGTCAAGATCTTGCACAGGTATCTATTTGTTTGTTTGTTTGTTTATTATAAACTAACTGCTTCATGGCATCAGAGTCTTTTAGTGCTACACCCACTTTCAAAACAGTAAATTTCTTAGTTATGGTATCTTTATATACTAGCGTTTGTATTTTATTTAAACTAAGTATTCCTTCTATATATTTAATGTTTCAATGTAATTTTAGTGACCTTAAGTTTTTTAAGTATACCTATATTCTTTAACACTATAGCTTTCATTGCATAAAACGTAATACTATTTTTTCATAATTATCATTTCTGATACAAACAATTTTTAAAATTCATTATCACCTCCTTTTATTTTTCTTTCCTAGAATTCTTCCACTTTCATCATTAAGCTCTGCTGGCTGGACCTCTATGAAAACAGGAATGCACTAGAATTGTATATAGATATAGGATTATGTTATACAGTTTAAATTTGAATACATCTATTTAATGTCTCTACAAAACACTATATTTTTGTTTCTATTCTAATATATAAAGTACATATTAGGCAGGTTATTGTTTTAAAATAAATAAACTGATTGAAATGGCCAAATGTCTTTATTCAGCAAACTTACACATACTATAAACATTTCAACTTTTCTTGATGGGGGCTTAACTCAAATGTACTTAACTAATTTGCGATAGTTTCTATCCTGGTACAGTAACTAATATGTCAGTCTGCATTTACTGAGACATTTTTTGTAACTTCCTGAAATTTTCCTCAAAACAGTGATTCACCCATAATGTCTCTCACTGCCCTATTATCAGAAGTTGCTTTCACCTCTCCTAAATCATAAAGTGATGTGCACAATTCTTATTAACTCCACTGACTAGAAATCTTTAAGAAGTGATTGATGTGACCATTCTGGAATGAAGCGGCTCCCAGCGTTCCAACTACAAAGGTGATCACTGAAGATGACGGACCACTAAATTCTGCAGGAGAGAGAATTTTTCTATTAAGGTATGATAAACGACAGCAACGCCTGTGTTCATTTACTTTTCATTTTTCTTTAACTTTTTCATTTTTTTTAATTTAAGTTTTCTAATCCATCTTGAACTCAAAAGTAGCTTATCAAGTATCAGTTTAAAAAAAAAATTGTAAAAATGTTTGCAGTCACCAAACCTACCTGTCTCAATAGAATGACAAATATAGTTTGATAATTTCATCAAATTTAACTCTGTAATTTCTTTTTTTTTTAAGATTTTATTTATTTATTTGAGAGAGAGAATGAGATAGAGAGAGCATGAGGCGGGGAGGGTCAGAGGGAGAAGCAGACTCCCCGCTGAGCAGGGAGCCCGACGCGGGGCTCGATCCAGGGACTCGAGGATCATGACCTGAGCCAAAGGCAGTCGCTTAACCAACTGAGCCACCCAGGCGCCCTGTAATTTCACTATAAATTAATAATGGTCTTGCTATATTTACCAGATTTTTCCTGCAGTCACTTATTCAGTTAGTGATGTAACAGAGGTTACTTGTGGTGATTCTAAAATGCACAGTTCATTGTAAGCCATTACCACTACATGCAATCACAACAGAATTAGTGTTAGGATTTTGAAGTTCAATTTAATCTAATTTTCATGTGCTTATAATAAATTGTATAGGTATGTAATGCGAGCATATAGGTTTTGTGTGTGTGTGTTTGCCATTGTGCAAGAAATCATTCCTTTTCTCAATCTATGCTTTAAAAGCAAACTTTAGTATATCCACAAATAAGTATTTCCATCTTTACTACATTTATGTAAGCATAAAAATGAATGACTGAATCCTACTAACCTAGCTATATAGATCTGCCAACATTTTAAAACCTTTCCTATTGATAATAACGAGAGAAGCATATCTTATTAGATCTAGAGTTCTGTGCTTTTTAAAAAAATATCATTTATTTCACCAATATTTATGTAAATGAATTGTAAAATATTCAGTGACTGTTACATTTCTGTCCCTTTCTTTTCCAGTTACTGATCAGGAAGTTAGAATGAATTATTATTGCCAGCTTACTCAAAAATTTGAATAATTTAAATATTATTTGCTTTCTTCCGCATGCCATAATTTGGCATCGAACTAGGTTAACCACATGCAGTTTTAGCAAACTAGAGGTAAGGGAATTCAAAACTAACTCATATTTTGGCTGGTGTGTAAAACACTCTGAAATAATCCACCTGTGTTAGAATTCTAATGTTCTTTTAATCCTTTTTGACGGCTGCTAATTTGAATGGCTTCAGATTAAAGGACAACAACACAATAGGAATCACACAAAGATAATAATGGCTAACACTTATTGAGCTGATACTATGCAGCAGGCAATACACTGTGAATTTTACCAAGACTGTATCATTTAATCCTCATAAAATTCTAAACGAGTTACTGATATGTTATCTATTACACATAGAAAGGAATTAATTTGTAGAGAAAGTAAGTGACCTTCCAAGGTAAGGCAGTTTGTCAATGGAGGGATTTAAGACATTTTACATCCAGTCTCTAACACAATCACATGTGGCTACACATTTGAGTTGTCTCAATACAATACACTTTTAAGAGAAAGAAGTTCTATTTAATTAGCTTTTGTTGAGGGAAGTTCCGTAAGTGTATTTTTAATATATTTTAACTGAAAGAATTTACCAACTCCAGTGACTCTAAAACATAGACCAGACTAATGCTCTGTCCATTCACTGGCCCTGCTTTCCAAAATATTAGAATTATGTTCCTACTTTTCCAGTTCCACAGACTATTATATCTAAAATAGGTATTTATCTCCTATTGCCTGTTTTCCTTCAATGGTCACTAAGTTAATCTGGTAGTCACATTTAATTTACACAACTATTTTATTGGACTTAAACATTTTTAATTAGATATATTTAGGGATCAAATTATGTACATGCTCTAAATATATTTTATCAATTTAGTCATGGAAACTAATCCAAGATAATATATTTTACAGGAAATGTACACAGAAACAACAATGAATACATAAATATAAATATATCAGATACGATTTAAACATCTAATGTGTCATTGAATAAAACAAATCATTTTATATCTATGAAAAAGTGAACTACATGCTTTTTAAATGCAGTATGATTTTAAGAGTAGCAAGAAAATTAGTAATATTAACAAAATGAAGTGCTGTTAAATTCATAGTAAGATTGTTCTTGAATCCTCTCCTTAGTATTGCCCCTTAGAAGTACTGTGTTCACTACTAATTTGTGTGTTTTTAAGTTTGTTATTTCCTAGGTCTAGAATTGTCCTTTCTTGACAACAAAACAAATTTCTGGCTCAATTGAAAATTCAATGTCATACATAAGCAAAACAATAGCAACATTTATATTCAAGGTGATAAAAAGAACATGCTTGTGTACCATAACTGCTGGTAGTAATAGTGTTTTGAATTTTCTAGCCAAAGTAATAACTCGTACATACATACACACACATGGTCCTGAATACCAAAACGCTATTGCTGTTGTAGATGGCACCATTCTCCTGATAATCCTAACCATGGAGTAAAATAGAAAAACAAATAGTGTTCAGGTATATGGCTGCATAAAATAAATAATAAAATCTATATGTTATGTAGGTCATCTATGGGTAAAAATTAAAATGGTAAGAAAATCCTACCAGTAGGAGCAGAGAGCAAGCGTAAACAAAACAATTAATCAGAATAGTGAGTACAAAACAAAACAAACAAACCCCCAAGCATGTGGACATTTATTTTAGGACAAATGAGCTTAATCTTTTTAGTATCCTTATAGGAAAAAAAAAATAGAACTTGACTCCTATCTCACTTTATTCTTGAAAATCAATCCCAGGATAATTGTAGATTTGAATGTTGGTGATGAAACTATAAAGCTTCCAGAAGAAAACATGGGAGAATGGTTTCAAGGCTTGATATTTGGAATTTTTTTAAAACAAATAACACAAAAGACACTAATTTCAAGGG